>NW_023260572.1:0-5662 GCF_013100865.1 Trachemys scripta elegans
GAGTTGGCACTCTCAGTTGGGTTCCGCCAGAACCGCATTGTCACAGTAAGGAACCTAAGTCAAATACAACAGGAGTACTTGTGGCACCTTAGAGACTAACAAATTTATGAGAGCATAAGCTTTTGTGGGCTACAGCCCACTTCTTCGGATGCATATAGAATGGAACATATATTGAAGAGATATAGATACACACATACAGAGAGCATGAACAGGTGGGAGTTGTCTTACCAACTCTGAGAGGCCAATTAAGTAAGAGAAAAAAACTTTTGAAGTGATAATCAAGATAGCCCAGTACAGACCGTTTGATAAGAAGTGTGAGAATACTTACAAGGGGAGATAGAGTCAATGTTTGTAATGGCTCAGCCATTCCCAGTCCTTTTTCAATCCTAAACTGATTGTATCTAGTTTGCATATCAATTCCAGCTCAGCAATCTCTCGTTGGAGTCTGTTTTTGAAGTTTTTCTGTTGTAAAATAGCCACCTGCAGGTCTGTCATTGAATGGCCAGACAGGTTAAAGTGTTCTCCCACTGGTTTTTGAGAATTATGATTCCTGATGTCAGATTTGTGTCCATTAATTCTTTTGCGTAGAGACTGTCCGGTTTGGCCAATGTACATGGCAGAGGGGCATTGCTGGCACATGATGGCATATATCACATTGGTAGATGTGCAGGTGAACGAGCCTTTGGTGGTATGGCTTATGTGATTAGGTCTATGATGATGTCACTTGAATAGATATGTGGACAGGGTTGGCATCGGGCTTTGTTACAAGGATAGGTTCCTGGGTCAGTGTTTTTCTTCAGTGATGTGTGGTTGCTGGTGAGTATTTGCTTTAGGCTGGGGGTTGTCTGTAAGCGAGGACAGGTCTGTCTCCCAAGATCTAACCTGTCTGGGTACTCACTTGTCAGGGGGAGAACCAAGTTCAAGTTGCTGCTTTAATCAGTAGTTATACACAGTTTCTACAGGAGAGATTGAGAGCAGTCTATCCCAGAATAGCCTAGTAATTAGGCTGCCCACCATAGAACTAGTAGAGCTGAGTTCAACTGCCTGCTCAAGAGTGGGAATTCAAACTGGGGTCTCCTACATCCCAGCAAGAACCCTAACCACTGGCTTAAAGGGGACACGGACACACAGGCTGTTTGCTGGCCTGAAACAGACATTTCCAAGTTGTTGACACATTTTGAATATTTTCAGAACCAAACAGAATATATGTTTTGATTGTTCAGTTTTCTGACTGAACAATTAATTATTTGCCCAAGTGGAGGGATCTATCATCATCTGAGAGTAGAGCTTTGATAAGACAAGACTTAAAGTATGTTTAGTTTTGGGTTTTTTGTCAGGCCTGTGTCCCCTGGCAATCCCTCACACTTTAAGCACTGAGGGCTCTGGAAAGAAAAAGTCCTCTGAAGAAGAGACCTCCTGAGCAGAGCTCTTTTGCAGAGATGATACCTGCCATGGAAGTCAGGCAGCACTCATCTCCTCCACCGAAGGCCGCAAGTGAAACCACCATAATGTACCCTTGGACTCTGGGACTTCGGTAACCTCTGACAACAAACCGTGAGTGCGGTACAGCAGAAGGAAGGGGGAAAGTGGTGTGTTAAAGGGATATTTGTTCATTCCACATTCACACCAGCAGGTGGGGAAACCGGTGAAGACTGCTGCCAAAAATACTCTGTAGTGAGGGTGTTATACTTATTATCTCTATATTGTTAATTCACTGTTACTGTGTTTCCCCAAGTTAATGCTGTGCTTCGTCTCCTCTTAATAAAAGGGTTTTTTTGTATGTGTTGCACACAGATTCTGTGCTTACCAGTGTATAGGTATTACCTATTAAGGGTGCCCAAGAGAGGTATTTAGGTTTAGGTATTTATAGGTGGGGGGAGGGTTAAATTGTTTGGGTTTTTTTTGTAATTTTAAGAGGGCCCTCAAACTCAACCCTTCTTTCTGCCAGCAACACCTGAAAGAAGGGCTATACAGGTAACTTTCATCAGAGGAAGACAAGTATCTACAGAACTTCATCTATCCTTCACTGATGGGACAGTGTCTTTCCACCAGTGTTTCAACTCCTAACAGCAGACAGTGAATTTAATTTTGCATCTGTAACCCTTCTGCCCATCTAAGTTGGCAGCAACAAGGGCCGGGTTCTGTATCTAGGGGTTCCGTTTCAATAACGCAATGCAAAACCGGCTCAAGCCCCCACCCAGTGACCTGGGACAATTACATACCACCCCCTGGGTGCCTCTAAGAGGCAATACTTCCCCTCTCGTAAGCACAGAGTGTAGCAGAAAATGTTTAATAACATGAGGTAAACGACATCAGCATTAAATTGGAAAAAACACCACAAACAGGATTCATAACACAAACCATGAGCAAAAAACCTACCCCAGCAAACTGGGCTGTGTCCTTTCCCTTTGGTTCTTGAATCCAGCAACCCAAAAATCACCCAGAGTCCCCAAAGTCCAACACCCCCAAAGTCTCTTGGGTCCAGCAACCACCCAAAGTCCCAAAAGTCCAACAAACCCCAAAGTCTCTGTCTCTGGTCAGAGCAGCCCCAGAGTAAAAGGGGGGGGGCACGCAGGGTGTTAAGGGGCACCTTACGTGATCCAAGGCCGGCTGGCTGTCTCTCCGTGGGGTTCCGCCACAGCCTTCACCACGAGCCAGTCCACTTCCTGCCGTCCCACAAGCTGCTCCACTCCGCTCACCCACCTGTGAGCCACCCCAGCCGTCCCCGCAAACAGCTCCGCTTGCCGTTCCTTGGGCCACTCCAACCAGCCCCGCAAGGCTCCACGCCATTCCTCCAGTCATCCCCACAAATTGCTTCGCCAGCTGGTTAGCAATATAGCTTCAGGCTCCCCCACTAGTTAACCCAGCACTCAGTGATCTCAGTTCTTAATAACTTTAGCTCTTTTGTGATTTCAGCTCATAGTAGGGGAGCCCCAGTGTTAGTACACCATTAGCCCAAAGTGAATTCAGCTCAGCAGCCCATAACTAGACTCCTAATGGAATCAAAGTTAGCTCTGACATCCCACAGTGGAGAGAGAAAATAATACAATTGGTGTTTCAAACCTGCAGCAGGGGCCCATACCATCAGGTACAAATACCTATCCCCATCCTCTCTCTCTCTCAGTTCACTGGGTTTTTGTAACCCATGTCCCTTGTCAAGCAAGTGCTACTTAGGTAATGGTTAAGGATTCACTCAGTCCTTCTGTCATACAACAGTTCCACTGGCCTTGATTCACAGAATCAGGGTAACAAAACTTTATTCTTCCTGCCCCAATAACAGAGAAAACTGGGGATCCCATACCAGCCAAAGTAACCACTTTGAGTTGCTGTTGTTTCATGCCAGGCGAGTGGGTGTGCCTATGCAAACAAGATCAGCCCCTGGAGTTCTTTTCCACACTCACCATAATTCACCACCAGATGTCAGGGTAGAGCTCATCCTGACTCTGCTTACACATCTCTCTACAGAAAGGTCAAGCGGATCATGAAGCAAGTGTGTAGATGTTTCACTTAGCAGTCATGTTAGTTAGGTCCATCCTGTTAAGAAGTGACACAGGATGCTTTGGCTGAGGTTAAGTTCTGTGTGTGTGTGTGATCTTTGATTATAATTATTCATCCCCTGTAAACTTCACCCACAGACCATTTCCCTCTATCCTCAAAAGCCCTCAAATACAGATATAACTTGCCTCTTAATGAAACTCTGCCCAAAACAAAGTTTAAGGGATAGTATGATTCAGTCAATCCCACTGAAAATCCCTATTGACTGGTGGTGACTTTTGCTCTCTGACCATATTACAGTTCTTCTCAGGTACCTTCAGCGCACAAAATTCTATGGGAGAAGGCTCCCTTCCCATCCTTCAGCCCTGGGCCCCTTTTCATTTTCTGACTGCAAAACCTTTTTATAACTGCAGCTGCAGGTGAGTCCTAGCCTTGCTTCTTGTTGGAGTCTGTATTAACCCTTTCTCTGCCAGAATGGTGTGTTGCGTCTCTGACACCATCATAAAGCAAACTTGAGGTTAGCATAAATTATGAGTTTCCAAGAAAACTTTTAGAAACTTTATCCCAGAATTATGATAGGACCTGAGATTCTCTGATTCAATATTATATTTATCATCATAGTTACTATAATTTTATATATAGATTTTGGAGATACCCAGTGCATGTATGTGATTATAGTTATAGGATGTGTATCTTCCAATTAATGAAGGTTATGTATTTGGTTACATATTTCAATCCATTGTTTATCAGAGAATTCCTGACCTAGACCCCTTTCCTGCTTGATTTCAGCTTTCAATTTGCCTACCATTATAGTTAGTCATAATAAATTGATATAAATTATAGCCTTTTGTGGTCTTTATACATAATTAAAAATATCTACAACAGCATTGTGCTGTCACTGCTCAGTATTCATTAATGTCTAATAAGACATAAGCATTCCCTTTATTTAAAATGTTACTCAGCAGATTAACAATATAGGATGCAACATGATGGTCTGTGGGGCAACAACAGCAAAAACTATGCAGCACAATATGTAGTATATGTGCACACATAGAGGTGCAGTGAGGAGAGAGTAGGCTAGATTGGTACTCTGCTACTACATCACCTTCTGGAGTAGCACTGCACTGGTAGAACTCCATTCCGCCCCTGAAACTGATCGTTCTCTTTGCATTTTCATATGGATACATTATTGATAGAAATTTAAAATAGAAGGGAACCACTGTGTGTAGGGAATTATTTTCGCCTACTACATAAAGATATGTCTGCTGTGATTCAAACTTGAGACCTCCTGCTTTTGTAGAGTTACTGGGCACTGTTAAAAAAATATGTTGCATTTCACACTACAAATGGCTGCAATTCCGGGATAAATTAAGTGACCCCTGTATAGTCTCAGCTTCTTTAGTTTGCAAAGAGCTGGGAATACATTGAAAAGAACAGTATTACATAAATGTATTTTATGATTGATCATTATCCTAGCTCAGCACAAACCTCAGAAATACCTGATTACCCTGTCACAAGAAGCAACTGTCCTTGGGCCTCTGTCTCTCTCTCAAACAGATCCACCTACTTTAACACACTCTGTGCCTGTTTTCCTCCCTCAGCTGCTGTACTTTACACCTGGGAAACCACTAGTGCAAGGCTCCTGTTGGACTGCATCATTTCGAAAGGTGGCCTGGCCTTTAGCCCTTTTTTGTGTGCAACATACAGGAAACGCAGAAAAGTCTAAGAGGAAGAAAGGTTGTTTTAACCCATACAATACTCTTAATGACTCTCTGAAGGCAGTTACTGCATGGCATCTTTAACTCTTTCTATGGAGAGTTTAATCATGGATGCTTATCCATCAGTGATCCCTAATGTTCAAGACTTTTTGCTGTAACAATATTGAGGTTCTGCTCTGTGTGGAAATTAAAGTCCAGTCATTCCCCTGTGACATGTACAGATACGCTGGTGTTGCCCAGAATACGGCATCTTTAAAACCAGTCACTATGAAAAGCCATCTGGCATTTTCTTCACTATAAAAAGAAGAACAGGAGTACTTGTGGCACCTTAGAGACTAACAAATTTATTAGAGCATGCTCTAATAAATTTGTTAGTCTCTAAGGTGCCACAAGTACTCCTGTTCTTCTTTTTGCGGATACAGACTAACACGGCTGCTACTCTGAAACCT
>NW_023260572.1:10640-63681 GCF_013100865.1 Trachemys scripta elegans
TTTCTTGACTGCCCCCTTCAGAACCTCCCTGCCCCTTCTCCTGCCCCCTGGCCCCCTTACCCTGCTGCTCAGAACAGGGTGTTGGGCTCTGTGCGAGCTGGACACGTGGCTGCGCTCCCCAGCACAACTAAACCCGGTCCCTGGCCCGGCACAGTGCTGCCGGAGCCAGGCTGCAGGGGAAAGCTGCCGGCTCAGAATGCAGGGCGGAGCTCCTCTACAGCTGCTCCGGAGTCCAGCCCGTGACTTTCCTGCAGCCCTCCCAGCCGCTCGCTCTGCTCTGCCGGGGGAGGGGAGAAATCCTGGACATTTTGAGTGATTTACAAATTCCCCCCGAACGCTATTTTTAGCACAAAAAGGAGGACATGTCCGGGTAAATCCGGACAAATGGTAACCCTAGGTTCTCTATATCCCCTTTATCTACCCTGCTCTGTCCTCAACCAAATAAAAAATGCTCTGCTGTCTGCTCCTTATAGACAGTACTCCATCAATCTGGCCTGTCTCTTCCCCTGTGTGGAGATGCAGGAGAACAGATTTTCTTTACATGGCAAGTTTGCAGGTGGACACCTTAGACCCCTTCCTTATGCCTGCACCTTTATTAGTCCCATTTCACAGTTGGGAAAACCACAGCAGAGAGACACTGACTTGCCCAAGGCCACAGATGAAGCCGCATTAGAGATAGGACTCAAGCTCAGGTGTGTTTAGTGTTATATTTGTGGCACAGAACTCTTGCTAGAAGGGTGCAGTGCAACACAACACTACATTATTTTTTTAAAAATCAGAGTGAGAACACACAAGAATCCCAAAAAACAGAGAAAGAGATAAAGCCAGCTGCTCCTTCAGGCAGCACAGCACACTTCACTCCATCTTACTGTAGGCTGGTTAGCTGCAAACAGACTGCAGCTCACAGGCTTCCCTATCGAGCCCCCTACCCTGCAAGCAGGCCCAGTAAACCCCACACACCTCTTAACGCCCCTTAAAGTGCATGTCTCTCCCCAGACGGTGCCCCCTGCTGACAGCCACTCCGGTCCTCCAGTGGACCACTTCTTCAGTAACACAGCCCTCTGGCTAGGTCACAATTTAGTCCACCCCTCTTGGAGTAACAGGAAGTCCAACTAAAGACAATCCAAATGTCCTCACACAAGGTCTTTAGCACCACCTCAATGCTTCTCTGAGGGCTTTCCAATGTCCTTATCCCCTTACATGAGGATGGGCTTCTCCTGTGGCTAGTAGGGGAGCCTGTCATTACACCGGATTCCACCAGAGGGACCCTATAACCAGGAGCCAAGGTTTGCTCCACACAACTCCTTGCTGCTGCCTCCCTGAACTTCTTTGTTCCCAATCTCTCTCAGGCCTTCTTCCCTACAACCCCTCTAATTTCACCTTTGTTTCAGAGTTTCTGACCTTTTGCAAGGGCTTCCCAGTACTTCCCACCAGAGCCTGCTCCACTCCATTGGCTGTTCTATGTCATTGCTGGCCACTTGCCAGTCTCTTCTACTCAAGTGAGGATCCCAGAGCTTATCTCTGTCTCTCCATCTGGTCTCCTTACTCTCTAGTCCCAGAGCGTGATTACAGAGTTCCTTCCTCTCCCTGCAGCCCCCTTTTCTGCTCCTTTATAATCACTTCCACAGCTGGGTTTAAACTCTAATTTAGCCTGGGTCCCTGGCTTTCTTCCCCCACCAGGTGTTGTAATTGGCCTCTCAGACCCTCATTAACCCTTTCAGGGCCTGTGTGAGGTATACATCACATCACATTGTGCAATTCCAACACAGTAGTCAATACACCACACTTAGTGCCCACTTGTGATCTCAAACAACTAACACCCATTCTTCTGTCTCTCATTTCCCATTAGACCAGAGCCCACACTCCCACAGATTGCCGAATGACCAATTCTTGTCAAAGGTTGTTACACACAGAATCAGCAGTTAGAGGTCTGTCAAGTATGCTTGACATTCATTCCTCCTAGAACTGAGTGAGCAGCCTAAGGGCAGATCTGCTTTTGTAAATCATTTGTACACAAAATTATGTAACATAGTATTTTTATTTTTTTAGAGGTCAAGGAGAAAATCTAAGAGTGGCAAAATCTGGGCAGGAAGTTCAGGAGATCAATAGCGGCTAGATAGATTTTGATTTTATCCGAGCCAAGTCAGCACAATTATAACATCTGTTCTGTGCCCCATATTTATGGCTAAAAAGAAATACCAATGGTAAAACTGATCAAACAAATGCTTTCTCCTCAAATGAAAAGGAACTTGCTGTTCAAGGAGGATCAACTTGTACCTGAACTCACCTCATCAAGAGTTACCAGGTACCTGCAGCAGTTGCTGAGAATAAGGACATAACTAGAGTGGAATGGGAACTGGATTTTTTAGTTTAATGGGAAATTTTGAGATTTTGATATTTTTTCCACTGTAAAATGGAATGAAAAGAAAAAAACAAACTTTTTGTGAAACCAAATTAAAAAAAAAAAGCCAATTGTTTTCGATCTATCAAAATGTTTTGTTTCAATAAAATTGAAACAAAACATTTCATTCTGATTTTGACTTATATTTTATATTTAAAATTTTAAATGAGAAGTCATTTCTAAATGGAAAATCAAATGCTCTTTGCCAAAAAGATCAACAAGTTCCATTTCGACCTTCCTGAAATGCCCCTTTCTTCCCCCCCCACCCCCCGATTTTTCTTTCTAAATGAAATCTCATCAAAATTGACATGTTCCACAAAACCATTTAACTTGCAACTATTCGGCATGTTCCAAAAGAAAAATACTCAGTTGGAAAATGTCCAGCCTTGGTTCTTTATATGTAGCTCTAAAAGAGTCTTGCAGAGATGGAGTGAGGTTAAACATGAGAATTGATGCAATTCTAAATAGGAAAGATGGGAACTTTTTTAAACAATTCTTTGTGCTTGAGTATGTTTGATCATGGCCTGTCCTAGGCGCTCTCTCTGCTACAAGTACAATCCTATTTTTATGACACTCTCATCTGACCTATTTACAACAAACACCCTGGAGCTGCAGCCACACAGCAGCTTTTTTTCCACAACATAACCCCATTTGGGCATCTGTACCTATCACAGTTGCCTAATTGTGTTTGTATCATTGTATTCCGAGAAGATGGGGGCAGTTATCCCACTCTGCCTCAGTATGAGAGGGAGGGCCTGGTTCTCCAGCCTGCTGCACCTTGTGTAATCATTGACACCTGTGCAAAGTAAGTTAACTGCTACCAGTTCAGAATAATAGCCTGTTACATCAACTTTGCACAGCTGTAGAGGACTACACAAGGTGCAAGGCAATGGAGAATCGAGCCTAGAGCAGCATTTCTCAAATGCGGCCACCAGGCTGTGTGCATCCATCAGTGGATTTTTTGTGGCCACGACAGCCTCCAAAGCATGGGCGGGGGGAGAAGGGGAGAGAAAGCAGTGGCCATTCCCTGCAGCATCCAGCTGTTGCTCCTGGATGCACCGCCTTGGTATTTGCACTGGTGCTACCAGCAGGGATCAGCACCTTGCACTATGCAGCCTCCTCGGGGGCTCCGGGCAGCACCTCTGGCGACAAGTGGGGCTGGTGTGCACAATGCCAGAGGAATCTGGCACGCCGCAGGTGGCTGGTGAGTTCCCAACCTATCTTCCCTGGGGTGCTGGGGCTCGGGCTTTGGCTTCAGCCCTGAGATACTAAGGCTCAAGCTTCATATTTTAGGAAAAACTGTCAGAGCAGCCACCAGCAAGAGTCACCACAAATTTTGTTGTGAGAACTCCTGGCCTAGAGAACAGGCATAGACAATGGCAACAGCAGTTCATGGGACAGCGCTCCCTGGCCTCTCCTACTATACACATAGTTGTGAGGAGGAAGGGCCAACCAAACTGGTTTCACTGGCACAGTTAAGGGGTCCTGTCAACACTACAAAAAAAAAAATGCACCAAACCAGGTACAGGAAGAAAACCACATATGAGCCTTAATCACTGGCAAGAGTTGTATTAAATTAGATGGAATATATGGGCTAAAGGTATTAACATAACTCTTGGTATAGCTATACTGCAATAAAAAACCCGCAGCACTGAGTCTCAGAGCTCAGGTCAATTGACTCAGGCTAAGGGGGATAAAAATTTCAGTGTAGATGTTTGGGCTTGGGCTGGAGCCCAGTTTCTGAAACCCTGTGAGTGGGGAGGGTCTCAGAGCCTGGGCTCTAGCCTGAGCCCAAACACCCACACAACAATTTTAGCCCCACAGTTCAAGTCCCAAGCGCCTGGGCCAGCCATGGCCATGTGGAGGGTCTTTTATTGCAGCATAGACCTACCCTTAGTTACTGTCCAACATTAAACAGTTTTAAACAAGGTTCAGAGGTTGGTATGGAGAGACTTTAGCCTGCTTAGTACAATGACAAATGTACTATTAATTTTTTAAACCTTTTATTAAAGATACAGAAAAGAGGGGAAACAGTTAAAGCATTTGAAATGTCAAATATTAAGTGAGGTTTTTATTTCAACGTTATTTGTTCCCTTTCCCCATAGCTGGAGAGAGTTTTTTGAAGGAAAAAACCCTTGTTTGACAGTCTTTTAGATAGTATTAAAGATGGTAATAACTGTTCTTTTGTGGAAAAGAGAAGTCGTTAGTCAAGATGGACTGGAGCTGTTATTGCTGCTTTGTTAAAGTTTGATTTCATTTCCTAGAAGACAAACCAAGACAAACACATGCAAAAGGGCAGAGAAAAGAGCAGCAAAGACAGAAAATGCAGCTGCTCTTTCTGGTGTTGACTTTTTGCTTGCAATCTCACTGATAGAGAAACATGGCCACTGCGCTGGCTCTGATCAGCTACTCCAAAAGCTGCCAAACTCATACCAGCATCAGGCTATTCAGGGCATTGCTTTTAGCTGCCTCTTTCTGGTCACAGGCTTATGGCAGCATTTCAAAATATGTCATCTTGGCAAACTAAGCCAGACGCTTAGTGGGCAGCAGGAAAAACAAGGATAGGAGAGAGACGAAAAAGGGTAGGGAAGGAAAAGGATACACTAGTGTTGGGGGGGGAGACAATATGTCTCACATCCCAGGTAGCATTTGGGATTTAGTCGAAGCTGGTGGAGGTGGTAATGTCGGCTGGCTCCGACTCTCTGGCCCGGTCTGGTTGGGACATCTTTCAGGATTGGCTGAAGAAGATCCAGGGTCCCAGGAGACTGGAGTTGGCAGCCATGATAGTGAAGCTCACTCTATAGTCAATTTTTCTTTAAGTCTCTTTCTTTAAGGACTGCCAAAAGGAAGTGATGGATGGAATAGCCTGTCTTCTCATTATTTGGTCCATCAACTAAGCCTAATTTCTGATACACCAATTTTGGTTTGTTGATTTTTTTTTTGTCTCATACTTTGTTCTTGTTTACCAGGCACGATTTTAACACAGTCCTTGAATTATATCAGTAGGCCTTTTTGTTTAGACTATTTCAGTTTTTCTCGCTCCCATTTGCAAACTTTCCCATTATCATTTATTGGTATAACTTACTGTGACACCTTATGAACTTTCATTCACTTTTTACAGTTGAGCTCACAGTTAGGGTAAATTTGTAAGCCAAGTTATCATAAGAGTCCAGTGCTGTTAGCGATCATTGTTACTAACTGAATTGACCATGTGGGCACAAACCATGGGCTAAATTCTGCCTCTTGCTATGACTCCCTGAGGAATGAAATCTCCATTTCTATGCTTGGCTTTGCCAGTGCAGATTAGACAGAAACTTTGGATAGAACCAAATTTTCAGGCTAGGCTTCCTAGTCGGTGTGCCCAGTTTTCCACATGCTAATGACTGTGCTGGCAAAACGTGATGAGTACCCTCTTCTTAGGGTGTAAATAGCTAAATGATTCAAGTCACAGGCTGCCTTCAGGTTGGCTAAAATTTTAGATTCATAATATTTGTAAAGGGACATTATTAACATAAACCTCTTACTTCTTAACAATACCCTTTGCTCTGTTCCGTGCACCATCTGTGTTTTTCAAAGGATTTTTAAGATCCAAATTACTTTCCTGCATTTATGCTGCTGAATTACGGTTTAGAAATTCACTTAGCATGGACCATGAATATAAATCGGTTTCAGTTTATTTTATTTTATTGTTGCAGAATTATAAACTCTTTTATTTTTTAAACTGGTAGCGTGCTGTCTAAGGCTTGGTCTACACTAGCAACTTATGTCAATGTAACTATGTAATTTGGGGTGTGAAAAATCCACACCCCTGAGGAACGCAGTTATATCAACCTAATTCCTGAAGTAGACAGTACTATGTCAACAGGAGGGCTTCTCCCATCAACATAGCTATCACCTCTTAGGAAGCTGTATTACATACGCCGAGGAGAAAGCCCTTCCATCAGCATGGGTAGCATCTTCACTGAAGCACTACAGAGGCACTGCTGCAGCAGTTTAAGTGTAGACAAGCCCTAACTCTTTATCAGATATCTCAGACACAAGAATTTAACAATTATTGGCTAACGTCCAGGGCCAAAGACATATCATCATCCTTATAAACATCAGTCAGTTCCTTTGTAGTCTGATCAGCAAGCTCTCCTCCCATGCATGGCATTCCGACATGAGTCAATGGGAGTTGAAAGTTTTACAGGACTGAGCCCCTAACAGGTATGCAGATCCAGCAGAAGTGAAGTGAAAAGAAAGGAAACTTGGAGCTGAGTTCTCCATCTAAATAAACTGTTGGGACCAATCCTGCTCCCAACAAAGTCAATGGCAGAATGCCACTTGACTCTGATGAGCATAGAACCAGGCCCACTGTCTCAGAGCAGCAGTCGCCAACATGCCATTAAGGTACATCTGTTTGATTAGATTTACTATTTTTGTTTTGTGAGGGGGTGAGGGACTTAAAGGAGTAGAATCCCTGCTGCTTTCAGTAAGCAGACTTGAAAGTCTGATTAGCTGGCAAAGCACTCATGGAAGCTGAAAAGCTAGGACTCTACTCCCCTTCACGCAAGTTAATGCAGTAATTGCTGGATACTGCAGTTTATTTTGGGAAGTGTGTCATGCATTCCAGTTGTGTATAGAAAATAACATATTAGGCGGTGCCCGGTTTCCTTCATGATGCTCTTGGGATTTAGGGGATAAGATGTGCCTGCAGCTTAAGTGAAGGAGAATGTCGGGCAGAATTGAAAAATACAAAATAAACAGCTGAAATGGAGGTTCCTACAGTAGTGAGGCGGTAATTGCATGAGAGGAATTAAATTATTTAAGATCTCTATACAGTACTGAGGGATGGCAGCACAGAAACAGAATCCTTCCCTCCCCTCAACCCCACCATGAAACCCACTTCCATCAAACTGGAAAACACAGCAGCCAGCAAACAAAGCACATGGATTATTGCTTCAAAGAAGAAATGTCCTTGTGATATAAAAAAAGACACAGCAGATACCGAACTGGAAAGAGAATCCGTGAGCTGCACAGAGCACTCTCGGGTCTTGCCAGAAAGGGCCAGCCACCTGTGCCGAAGACAAAAGATGAGAGAGAGCCCACAGCAGAAAGTGAACTATTGCTGCCCCAAACGAGGGCACTTCCTAAGGGGAACAAAAGACTGCCTGCAGCAGACAAAACGATGAATCTCACTGTGCTAGAAGTGTCTGAGTGTCATATTGTAGCCACTGTAAAAAGACTGAGTCCCTCTCCCTTTGCAGTGAGAATAAGTGACCACTTTCTTCTATATAGGTTGCACAGAAAGCACCTGAGTGCAGAGTGAGCTGCACTGGTTCCCAGCTGAAAAGAAATTGATAATGGAGTCTGATACCTTTGATCCATTCTTGTGTATTTACAATGAATGGACAAATTTCTGATTCCTGGAATCCAGGAGGAAGCAAACAACAGGAGGCAGCTTCCTTGCTCACAGGATCAAACATCTGTCAGCCAGCACACATCAAAAGCTTTTTCTAGGCTTTTCTCAGGGTTGTACTACCAGCTTGTGTGTGTATGTGTGTGTCCTTGTGTTGTCTTTCTCTCTCTGTCTCACACACAAGAACTCACAGTTCCATCAATCAAACCCTACCCCCAGCATTTGAAACACATTGGAGGGCATGGTTTGCCTTCTACTGAAGATTCTTCATGGACCCATGTTTTGGGTGCTATTACTCTTCTTTCAGCCACTTCTTTACAAGAGCTTCTTTACAGTTATCCTGAATATAAGGCAGCAGTTACACCCAACCCATCTATCTATCTATCTATCTATGCTTGACTGAGGGGCAGATGAGGTTAGTTAATGTAAGGAAAGGGAAAATAACAAATCTAAATTTAAAAATCATATCCAAACAACAGAAAGTGAGCCCAAGTGTACTTTCCACACTGAGGAGGTTGCTTTGTTTGTTGCTTTCACTTGTTACATCTTGTCTTAGGGATAGACTCTGCCACTTGATCTACCAGACACACCAAACTCTATGGCTCAGGCCCATTACTAATTGCAGGTGCAGAGTGGAGAGTCAATGTTCAGCCTGGGAAGAGGGGCTGAGGGAACACTCAATTCACGTGTGTGGGTAGCTGAAGCCCTTATTATTGTTATTTATTACTTCTATTATGGTGGCACCCAAAGGGCTCAGTCAAGATCAGGGTCCCACTGCATCAGGCACTGTACAAACACATAGAAAGACATAATCTCTGCCCTGAAGTATTTATGATCCAAGGGCTAGATCCTGTATCATGCTCTGTCAGGGCACACTATAGTTTTGACACTCAATACTATGTTCAAACTACTAGATACCATCCCCTCCAGAAATAGAACACAAATAGTAAAGAGAAATTACACAAGACTCCACCTTAAAAACATAACCAGATACACACTATCTGAGGTGACATAATGCACAGTCCACCTTGATCCAAATCTGATTGAAAAAGGTATTGCATTTGGTGTCAATGGACTAAACATGCCTATAAAATGCAAGAGAACTCTTTATTACCTCAAAAGATCAGCATGCAGTACAACAGGAGAGACACCTATTGTCAGCAGCTGAACATCTAAACTAAGGAAGGGTGTGGCAGAAGAAGAAGAAAGCTCAGGGACTACCAAAAAAAAAAAAAGAGGCCAAGATTTTTCAAAAGTGGCTAGAGTTTGGGTGCTTCAATTTTTGGGTGCCCAACTTGAGCCAGCTTAAAGAGTCCCAGTTTTCAGACAGTGCTGAGCACCCACCCTCTGAAATTCAGGGCCCTTTAAGGTAGCTTAAGTTGGGCACCCAAAATCACTAATCACTTTAGAAAATCTTGGTCAGAACGAATATGTTGTTTTACATCTGTTATTGTATCTATTTAGATGCTTATTCCATGCTCTATATTTATTTTACAACAAATGGCAAAGTATGAGTCAGTCCCCTGAAAGATGCGTGAATATATATAAATGTGAAGGGGATAGCATTTACAATAGAGCAGGACAAAAAGTAGAAGGAGACCAGTTGTGACAAAGGCCATAGGTCAGTGGTCCCCAACGCAGTGCTGCGGGCGCCATGGCGCCCACTGGGGCATTTATGTGCGCCCGCCTAATGCCCAGCAGGGGAGAGAAGCTGCGGCCCCGCACCTGCCGGGGACAGAGAACTCTGGGGCTACAGGCTGCGGGCGCCGGTGTTCTCGGTCCCTGGCAGGCGCAGGGCCGTGGCTTAAGCCAGAGAGAAGCCGCAGCCCCGCGCCTGCCGGGGACAGAGAACTCCGGGGCTGTGGGCGTCAGTGTTCTCTGTCCCCGGCAGGCGCAGGGCCCGCCTAGTGCCCAGCAGGGGAGAGAAGCCAGGGCCCCGTGCCTGCTGGGGACAGAGTACTCCAGGGCTGCGGGCGCTGGTGTTCTCTGTCCTCACAGCTTCTCTCCGGCTTCTCTCTTCTCTCTGGATTCATATATTATGTAATATTAAATATGATTTTTTTTCGTATTATTTAATGTACAAATACAAAATAAGCCTTGAAAAATTGTTGGCACCCGCCACACTCTTCTGAAAACATGAATGTGCTACTGGCCTCAAAAAGGTTGGGGACCACAGCCATAGGTTATGGATACAGTAGAAGCTCAGAGTTATGAACAGCTCGGGAATGGAGATTGTCTGTAACTCTGAAATGTTCATAACTCTGAAAAAAACGCAGCTCCGGCTCCAGCAGTTCACACTCCGGGACAGTTTCCAGAGGCAGCTAGTCAGCTTCCCTGCAGGCAGCTTCTTTCGCAGGACCCAGGCAAACGTGAGGTGAGAAGGCGTGGTGGTGAAAGCAGCAGGTGGGTGAAAACAGCAGCCCCCATCTCAGCTGGGGGTGGGGAGCTGAAAACAGCACCCACAGCTTACAGGAAAGCAGTGTAGACCCCAATGCTGTTCCTGCTCAGCCTGCCTTGAGCTGACAGCAGGGACTCACAGCTTTGCCTGAGAATCTCACCGTCTTCAACTCCTAGCTGTAAGTGGGTGCCCCAAGCGTGGGGATAGGGATGGGGACAGGCAGGCCAGATGTGCCTACCTTTAAGATGCAATATAGGCACAGTACAATATTTGTTTTAGTTTTGTCTCCACTGCTGCCTGATTGGTTACTTCCAGTTTCACATGGTGTCCAGTTGACCGGTCAGTCCCTAACTGTGGTGTTCATATATTTGAGGTTCTACTGTAGTCTAAAGAGATTGCCATAGCAACCATAAAGGTAACAAATAGTAATACAAATGCAGTCTAACAGTTCAGTTTACCAGCCACTTGTCAGGAAAACATAGTAAGGACAAGTACCTCTTTCCATTATAAGGCCCAGCTTATAACTGCCAACACTTAGGGTACATCTACACTACAGCGGGGAGTCGATTTAAGATACGCAAATTCAGCTACGTGAATAGCGTAGCTGAATTCGACGTATTACAGCCGACTTACCCCGTTGTGAGGACGGCGGCAAAATCGACTTCTGCCGCTTTTTGTCGGCGGCGCTTACTACCACCTCCGCTGGTGGAGTTAGAGCGCCGATTCGGGGATCGATTGTCGCGTCCCGACGGGACGCGATAAATCGATCCCCGAGAGGTCGATTTCTACCCGCCGATTCAGGCGGGTAGTATAGACCAGGCCCAAGACTCATAGACTTTAAGGTCAGAAGGGACCAGTATGATCATCTAGTCTGACCTCCCGCATGATGCAGGCCACAAAAGCTGATCCACCCCCTTTCCCTTGACTCAGCTGTTGAAGTCCCCAAATCCTGCGATTTAAGGACTTCAAGTCGCAGAGAATCCTCCAGCTAGCGACCCCCGCCCCATGCTGCGGAGGAAACTTTCTTGAGCTGAAACTTTCCATTCTGGGTGTCTGCCTCAAGATAAATATTTTGGGGAAGATTCAGGTTAAACAGTTCAGCCATTTCTCAGAACGACACAGTCACATATGTGAAATGAATTTTTATTTCCTTTTAAATAAGGCCTTAATCACCCGCTGAAAGATATTAAGATGACCTGATGTCCTTAAATTTTTATTTCCTTTTAAATAAGGCCTTAATCACCCGCTGAAAGATATTAAGATGACCTGATGTCCTTAAAAGCATTATTTTTAGACACCTTTTAGTGGTGCATTGAAAACTGTGTTTAAAATTACAAGCTATCACTTTAATGTGTAAGTGGTTTCCTAGTCATGCTTGCAGGCTAGAGGGCTTTGTAGGGAAGTGTGCAATCAGAATCAGTCTCCAGAGAGTCATCCTAGCGCAGGGGTGGGCAAACCTTTTGGCCTGAGGACTACATCGCGGTTCCAAAACTGTATGGAGGGCCAGGTGTAGTGTATTAAATTGCTCCCTGTAGGAATGTGTTACTTACGGTGTACTCCTGGTGCTCTGAGCAGCATGGGGGGGGGGGGGGGGGTGGATAAGGGGCTCAGGGGGCAGTCAGGCGACAGAGAACAGGGGCGGTTGGATAGGTGTGGGAGTCCCGGAGGGCCTGTCAGGGGGCAGGGGTGTGGATAGGGGTCGGGGCAGTCAGGGGACAGGGAGCAGGGGGGATTGGATAGGAGGTGGGGTCCCAGGGGGGCGGTTAGGGGCAGGGGGGCCCCAGAAGGGGGCAGTCAGGGGACAAGGAGCAGGAGGGGTTGGATGGGTCAAGAGTTCTGAGGGGAGCAGTCAGGGAGAGGAAGTGGGAGGGGGTGGATGGGGGGGGCAGGCTGTTTGTGGAGGCACAGCCTTCCCTACCTGAGGTGTAGTGTATTAAATCGCTCCCCATAGAAATGTACTACTTATGGTGTACTACTTACAGCTGCCAGTCCTGGCACTCAGTAAATAGAACATTCCTACGGGGAGCGATTTAATACACTACACCCCCGCAGCTCTCACAGCTCTGCCCAGAGCGCTGATGGCACGGCGAGCTGAGGCTGTGGCAGGGACAGCCGGGGAGGGACCGGGGGCTAGCCTCCCCATCTGGGAGCTCAAGGGCCGGGCAGGACGGTCCCATGGGCCGGATCTGGCCCGTGGGCCGTAGTTTGCCCACCTCTGTCCTAGAGTAAGGTGGGCTGAGGTATACCTCTGCATTTTTAGGGAGAAGCCTGCTTTGTCTCTCTCTGTTTTGGGGTTCTTGTGTGTTATTGTTCTGAATTCTAACAAATAAGGTAGTGTTATGATGAAACCTTTCAGCAAGAGTATTTAATACAGGTTGAACTTCTCTAATCCAGCACTATCTGTGGTCCAGCATAGGTGCTGACTATGTCAGTGCTCCAGCCCTGGAGCACCCATGGGGCAAAATTAGTGGGTGTGAAGCATCTGGAGCACTGCAAACAGCTGATTCGCAGCGTTCAAGCTCCAGAAGGGAGGGGAAGGACCTGGGGCCAGGGCCGGCCTCAGAGCCCCCGGGCGGGGGGCTGGTGGCTGGGACCCCAGGCAGTAGCGGGTGGGGAGCCACACAGAGCATAAAGCCTGGGGGTGCTGCAGCACTCTCCACCCCTACTTCCCACCCCTATGGAGAGCCGCTGGCACTCTGCATTGACTTACCATTGTTTGACAAATGTTCTGGTTCGCCACCGGTCAGGTCCTGAACTAGAGAGGTTCAACCAGTATTTTTATCTAACTTCTCTGCATGTATGCAGTAAATATAACACCTTTAGAACCTTTAAAGGTCTTGAAAATCAGAAGTAGCAGTAGAGAGTTCACCTCTGTTTCACAGGCCAGATTTTCAAAAATGCTCAACAATCCATTTAGGCATCAAATTATGAGCCAGATTTTCAAAAAAAGCTTAGTATGTTGGGTGCATGGTGAGTCCTGAGTGTCAAACCGGGATATGCTGGGTACTGAGTATTTCTGAAAATCTGGCTCTTATCAAGATGTCTAAATGGGAGCTGAGCTCTTTCAAAAATCTGGTGCAAATTGCGGAGGTTTAAAACTTTAAAACTGACTTTAAAATCTGGCCCTTTATCATTATTACTTGAAGGAACCTGTGACACAGAGGCCCCTTGGCAAAGGGTCCCCTGTTCTTTGCAAACACTTCTCACCTCAGGCCTGACAAACTTACTACATCAAACATGTCTTACAGAATATTTGTCCATAAAGAGCAACATGTCAGTTTTCTACAGAAAGCTCAACTTGTCAAGATTCGTAATCATTGTGGGGTGTATGTACAGACAACATTTAAGGAATAATGTATTTATATTGAAAGTATGCTTTATGGCTTTGGAGTTTAGTTACCAGGAGATAATGTATCTCGGTGATGGCCCATTCAGGCAAGGGGAAGTTGTTACCCCACTCGGTTTGGCTGGTGATGGAATTCAAGGCTCTATTGTTTAGCCTTGCACAATAATAAGGCTATGTCTACACTAAATCAAAGGGACTTAGGGTACCCATCTTCTTAACCTGTATGATGAAGTGGGAATGTTCTTAATGTTTTCTCTGAATACTGTGTGGGTGCCTCAGTTTCCCCTATGCATTTTTTAGGTATCTAGGTGGGAGGATCAGGGTGTGTGATTGTTGCAGAGACCAAGAGGGCCCCTGTGATACTGGCTGCACAGAGAATGGCCCACACTCTGTCTCCTGGCAACTAATGGCTTGGGCCCCTCCTCTACAAAGGTGCCAACTGAAGGTGCTGGAGGACAAAGATCAGGTGACCTCCTGGCCCGGGAAAGGGACAAAGGCAGAGGAGGGGGCTGAAGAGTTTAGTTTGGAGCTGGCTGGGGAAATGGAGGGAGGGCCAAAGGTGCTCTGGCCTCCCTACTTCCCCAAGATGGCCCTAGCTGAGGGGTCCTGGTCTCTGTACCTACAAGCTGTTTTAGACCATTTTCCTGTTGTCTAATAAACCTTCTGTTTTACTGGCTGGCTGAGAGTCACGTCTGACTGCGGAGTTGGGGTGCAGGACCCTCTGGCTTCCCCAGGAGCCCCGCCTGTGCAGACTCATTCTGGGAAGCGCATGGTGTGAAAGGGGATGCTGAATGCTCCGAGGCCAGACCCAGGAAGACCGAACTGGGTAAGCTTCTTGCCCTGGAGACAGTATGCTCACGGAGAGGAGACTGCCCCAGAGTCCTGCCTGGTTTCGTATGGAGTAGTTCCAGAGCATCGCCCGGTGACTCCGTGACAACCTGCAAGGTGAAGTTAGAGCTGGCATAGCTAAGAAGAGAGTGCTTGAGTGGCTGAAAAGCTTGTGGTGTCAGGGAGCTGACAACCAGTTATGAGAGTCTCCGTCTTACTAGAGGCAAGGATAGGTACAGTAACTATGCCATAGGCCGGGGTGGCCAAACTTTCTGACCCTCTGAGCTGCATTCAACAATCTTTAGAAGTTCGAGAGCTGGAGAGCGCCTGCCGAGTTTCAGGGCTTCAGCCCCATGGGGGGCGGCTACCAGGGCTCATGGAATTCACCTTCTGGGGCTCAGGGCTTCAGCCCCATGAGAGGCACCTGCTGGGGCCCAGGGCGCCACGAGGGGCTGAAGCCCCATGCACTGGCAGGCGTGCCCTGCGGGGCTGAAGCCCTGAGTCCCTACCCCATGCCGCTGGGCAGGCAGAGGCAATGCCTGGGTGGGGCACTTGGGGTCAGATTTTTGCCAGGGTTTGCCGGCCCTGCTCAGTCACATGGTGTGGCCAGGCCTCTTCCCTGCATGGCAGCTGCTAGAGACAGCAAACAGCTGGGAGCTGCAGGGAGAGCGGCTGCTTTTGCTACTGCCTCTCGCCCTGGAGTTAAAGCAATGGCCCCTCCCTGCAACTCCCAGCTGTTTGCCACTGCCCCTCTCCATGTGGAGCTAACATCTGGGAGCTGCGGGGAGAGGATAAGAGGGGGGTATGAGTCAAGCTGTTTGGGGTCGGCAAACCTTTAAATTGTGCCCTCCCACTCTCAGCAGGCACAAGTCAACTCTGGAAGAAGCCCCTAATCCCACCACAGGGCAGAATCCCAGAGCTCCCACCCCAATCTGGTAGGCAGAGAATGGGGGTGGGGGGCTCCACGCCACACTTCAACTGTAAAAGAGACGTGCGGCTCACAAGCCACAGTTTGGCCACCCCTTCCCTAGGCAGTCATGGAATAATCTTCCCCCATGGGAAAATTTAGTCCTAAAGCCCATTAGTTAGAAGTTGGTTTGTGCCCTGAAGGAAGCCATGGGACGGAGGTGGAGAAGAGAAATGTTAACACACACATTGGGATTGGGTAGATTAGGGACAACTGGAACAGCAAAAGGAATTCTGTTAGGTTTTGTTTTTTTTTAAATCAAGGAACTAGCAAGATGTTTGGCAAACAGCAGCCTAGTCCCTTTGCTTATTTGTTGCTTCACTGCACCCCAGCCTCTCTCTATTTGGCTTGTAAGCTCTTCGGAGACCATGCATGCAAAGTGTACCTGATAAAGTTTGAGCGCTAAATAGGACATTTTTAGTTGGCAGGACTTTGTTAAGGGAACAGTGCTGAGCTATTCTCTCCACCCATCAAGAGATGTTTTCCAATTAGCTTCTAGAAGAGCTTCTACAAGACAGAAGTTTGCCTGTCATGACTGCATGAGGAGAAATGGCCCAGTTAAGAAGGGCAGTGTACATTTCCATTACTGAGATTGATATTCCTAAAACCTGTTTCCTGTAGGAAGAGCTTACAGACAAAAAAAGAGACCTAGAAATTACTGTGTCTAGCCAGTGATCCATCTAAACCATTATCCTGTCTCTGCCAGTGTCTAGTATCAGATGCTACAGCCCTAGATAATGGATTTTGTGAAATAACCTTCTCATGGGGAGTATTTCTTTCTAACCAACATCGGTTAGTGATTAGTGAAGAATTAATTAATATACCATCTTAAAATTATACTGTTAGTGGCCATGATATCTTACAGCAGTGAGTTTCAAAGATTATTTTTTGTTACCTTTCAACATAATTGGACGATCCTTTGCTTTTGTATTTTTTTTTTAAAAAGGTAGATAGTGGCAGATTTACCTTCCTTATACTGCTCATTTGTATTCCTCTATTGCACGGGTTCTCAAACTGGGGGTCGGGACCCCTCAGGGGGTCATGAAGTTATTACATCGGCGGTCACGAGCTGTCAGCCTCCACCCCAAACCCCGCTTTGCCTCCAGTATTTGTAATGGTGTTAAATATATTTAAAGTGTTTTTATTTTATAAGGGGATCGCACTCAGAGGCTTGCTGTGTGAAAGGGGTCACCAGTAAAAAAGTTTGAGAGCCACTGGTCTATCGTGTCCCCTCCACTACACTAACATTCCTCTCTATCCAGTTTCTCTTCCTACGGAGGTCTTTCTATGCTGTTAGAAATTTCACCGCCCACCTGTGGGCCTCCTTTTTTCTACTGTAAAATTTGGCGGGGGGGGGGGGGGGGAGGTTAAGAGAGGATAATTAAAACTGAACATAGTATTTTGGGTGGAAGCATACCATTAAGATATACGATTATTTCAGTATTATTTAAATACATCATATTATTTTTAAAACCACCATTTTATGCTTGAATGTGTTTTTTATTTAGTTCACAGTGACACCTATGTGGGAAGAGTGATTCTTTTATAAGGTAATAACAGATTATACAATCAAAAGAGAACTAAAAATAAGAGACTCCAAGGACAGGTTTGCACTGAAATAAAGTGCAAATTAAAATTGATTTAATTATTTTGGTGCACAGTCTGGGTATACAGCAGACTGAAGAAGCAAGATTTAAAAAGGGAGATGAATTAATCCCACAGTTTGAACTTTAAAATTTTGTTTCTTTACTGTGTTTTTTTAGGAAAATAAAGATAAGAACACAAACTTGCCTCTATATCTTTAATAAAAACTCAGAGTTTCCTGTCAAGGAAATCAGTTACATTCTGATAATTAACATTCAAAAATTTAAGAAAAGGCAATAGGAGAGAACAGAAGTCAACTACAAGTACACGGCAGCAAAATATTTTATTAATAATTAAGGATATAATAAAACAATATTTAACTCTGAATTTGTACCAATGCAGTATAATGCATACAGATAAATTTGGATATACACATTTTAAAGAAGATTTATGTACAATCATTAGTTACAAACTTTTCCATTAAGCATACTTTAAAAAAAAAAAAATCCACTAAACTGGAAAGAAGGAGGGGGGAAATGGTCGTAGGTTACCATGAAATCAAGACTGGGATACTTCAAATCAAATTTGCTCATAAATCAATATAATCAGCAAACAAGTATCATGATTTACAACTTTCTCAAAACATAACAAAAAATACATCCATTCATTTATTTTGCTAAGATGCAACAGCACAGCACACACAAAAGCCTTTCCATTCCACTTACTAATAAAATGTAGGCTTTTTGTGAGTTGGTCCTTTTACATCTTGCTGGATAGTTACTTACCAGAAAGCAAGTGTGTTCCCCAGCCATCTTGTATACAAAACAAAGAAATTACATTCTTCAGCACAGAAACTGGATTCTGTAAAATCTATGCACCATACTTTTTTTGGTTTAGCTTATTTAGTTTACGATTCATGCAGAAACTGCTTACAAATACTGCACCAGATAAGGATTTCCACAAATCTTAAATGCTGCACATTTAACTCATGAGCAGAAGACTGTTAAAAATGCAAAAAGCTAAGATCACACAATATGTTGGAACTGGAATCTATTGAGTTAATCATTTTTCAATCCATCTGATGCTTTTGCCTTTTTAAAGAATCAACCTTTCACAAAAGCTGAGATAAGCAAATCTTAAATAGAAAAAATATAAACTATCTTATCCACCTTTACAGAAAAAAATTAGAAATGCTGAAAGCTTCACATGACCTACAGAGGAATATGAATGCTTTGATTTTTTTTAACCAATGGCTGTACATCATTGAAGAGACCAGTCAGTAACAATTATAGTAATTAAACTTAAATGTAATAAGCATTATCCAACTGTTGTTATGAAAGTTGCAACTGTATATTAGAAGTTATGACTACAATTTAAGTACTTAGCAAAATCTGAAATGACCTTTGTAAACATTAGCAAAATAATTCAGATGTTTAACACCATTAATAATCAATTTGTTTTAGCCAACAGAATAAGAAATGCAAAAGTAGATAGGTTAAACTGTAATTCCAAGCAGATGTGATTTGAAAGGAAAAAAAAAGGGAAAAAGATGGGTACAGGTAAGGGCCCACATGAATTGAAAAAATAGGGAGAAGCATCTAAAGAATACATCTTCAGTATTGGGTTATGACTTACCAACTATATTTAATTAAAAAAAAATTCTTTGAAAAATAATGTACAAAAGTCAACAGTAGAACAAAAATTCAGTGAATCAAAATAATCATACTTTGAAATTACATAGCTTGTTACATCCAGAGATTTCAAAGCACTTTATAAAGGTGAATAACTATTATTATCCCTTTCTTCCAATCTGAGGCGCTGGATGTCTTGCCCAAGATCACTAAGCAAGTCATTGTGTGGGGAGTTGGGAACAGAACCCAAATTTCCTGAGTCCAAGTCCCACTCTCAAACATCTAGTCACAGCTGACCCCTAATATATCACTTTATTTCATTTGATACATATTATAGCTGAATTGTAAATAGAAAAATCCAATTGGTAGAGATTACTATAAATGCATCATGCTGCCATTAGACAAACAGTTCCTGTATCTATCTAAGGTGGTGTAACTTTAAGGTTTTGTTAAAAGGCACTTGTCTCTCAAAAAATATTTTGTTTTCTCTAATTAGTGTATTTAAAATATAAAATATCTGAAATGATTTACACAAGTTAAAATGTTGCAAATAAATAATCCATTACAAAGTAGTAATTTATAAATCTAACATGAAAGGAGCTATATGGGAAAACAGCTATATTTAAACATTTTTGACCCATTATTCCACTTAGTGCAGCATTCTGTATACTTCTACAGTAGCACACTTTTGGTATGATTTATATTGGCTACTAAATTCCTATATCCACAAAGGAAGAGGAAAGTGCATGTAGAAATAGAATCAGGTTTATTTAACAAGCTGCAGAACTAACCTAACTGCTTGTGAGCTGAAGAAAGAACATCACACCATAAGCAAGCCTTTTCTGAGTCTTATGTCTGAGATCACATATGACCAGTATGAAATGCGACATAAATTATGAACAATTTTGTAACTAACTATATTTACAAGGTTAAATCAGAAGTACCCACTAACTTAAGTCATTTTAAAGTGGTTTCCATTCTCATAGGTTGCTGAGAAGACCCATCAAATCTACATCCAATAACTGAGTTAAAATACATCTAAATGGCAATTAAAGATAATCCAGTGCAGTTTTCAGGGATTTATGGATGGCAGTAAAAAACCCCTCACATTTATCTAATCAATGTATACTATAGTTTTCCTGTCTTTCAAGTCTCATAGCTACCTTCTAATAAGATGACAGCCTGAATTTGAGGGACTCTTTCCTAGATGTCCAGTACAACAAGAAAATGGATACAACCAGTCATTCTGTATGTAAATGTTAATTTCCAACACGTATTATAATACAGCTACATTGTAAAACCAAAAAAAAACACAATAAGGTGAAATGGATGGAACCAAATCAAACACAGAAATGAATAGCCAACATTTTTTTGTATTTAATTTTTTGATTAGAATAACACATTAGAAGTATGTCCATGCTGCTGTAAAGTTGATGGATCTAATCTTGCATTTGGCCAATAATCTTAAATTCCCAGACTTCTTTAAATAGGTTTTCCAGTACTGTATTTTAAGGAAATTCCTGCATCTTTCAGAAACGTGCATTTTCTGATTTTTGCATTAGGTTTCTTTAAAAAACAGTTTGACCAAATATTAGACTCTGATACTTATGCAATTCCTCAAGACAGCCATATCTCCCACATAACATGGTGACCAAAATTGAAAAAATGGTGTACTGACAATTGCCATGGCAAGTGGGTGAAAGTGTGGGATAGCTGCCATAGTCAAGCCAACTATTTACACAATCTCCATAACCCGAGTGAATATAAAAACACAACTTTTAATCATGTGCAGCTCATGGGACTATCAGTCTACATAAAGTGCAAAAAAGAAAGCAATATCTAACACCAGGCCACTGCTTTTCTAGTACTCCCACTCATCTGTTTTCATGTCTAGATAGTAAAGAATATTCTGTGCAAGCTTTACTGCCTGCTTTCTGGCAACTTTAGATCGCTCATCTCCTTGTGGATCAACAGCATCAAGTGCCAGAAGTTGCTTAGTGAGGAGCTCTTCTAGTCTCATGTAGTTCTTATCAGTTCTGTTTCCATCAAAAGAGAGCACTTCCCTCTGAATCTGAGACAAGTGTCCAAGAACACTCCAGACTGCCTTATGGGATTGGTGTTCCACAACAGTTTGTTCACCATATATTTGTCTTTTTTCAAGTGCTTCCTTTAAATCAATATATGTTATGAGAGTTTGCACTTCTATTACTGCTCTTCTCCTGGCTTCTCTGATACACGGGTTCTTTCCTGGACTCACTTCATCCAAGTGGGCAATTAAACCTTGCAGTTCTGCCTTGCATCCCAAGTACAAATCAGAAGCATTTTCTGCTTTGAAAAGTAAAGAATGAACTTCTTTCATTTTTTTGCGGATCTCTTCTATTTTTAGAATGGATTGATTTTGTGCCAAGTCATAAGCATGAGCAGAGTCCGCTTCCTCTTCCAAATCCAGATATTTCTGTAATTTGTTGATCTCTTCCACCACTTCCTTTCTGTAATTTCTTATTTCTGTGTGACCACAAACATCCAAAGCATCCAAATCAGCAATCAGACCTGTAAGCACACAGGATAAATGCCTGCAAGTCTCATTATTATTTACTCCCATTAAGACTGCAATAAGAGTTCCCCTAGCCTTGTTGACATCACACATAACTGAGTTAATTTTTGAGACCGAAGGATGTGCATCACTGGAGAGTGGCAGGGAAGGTTGCTGCTTTATACAGCTTTCTATAATCTCTTGAACTGCGCACACTTTTGTCAGAGTGCGATATCTTGCTTTTCGTAACGAGATTTTTCCTCCAGTTTTCACTTGAGTGAGTCTCAATACAATATCCTGAATACCCTCTTCAAATTCGTCAGTTATACAGTTGCCACCTTTATAAAAAGGTGTGATCTCACGTTCCACCAATGATTGAGCTTCCTTATATATGGCCTCTATTTCCAGTCTGTGTGGATGGTTCGCATTCTGCTCCAATTCCTTGAGTAGTCTCTCTGTTTCCTGGGCTGCTCGTTTTCTTGCCTGCTGGATGTCCCCTTTTCCTTCAGTATCTACAGAATCTATTTCAAAAAGCTGTTTAGTCAGAGTCCTCTCCAGTTTCTTGTAATCCCTATCAGTAGACAGGCCACTGAAAATCACCACCTGCTGTTCAATATCTCTGACTTCTTTCTGTATTTCTTGCAGCCTTTTGATGGAAGGGTGTTGGTTACCCATATCCATTATCTTATATCCTCCAGTTCCAACTGAGCTACAAATAAGGCAAGAATAAGAACTATGACTGACAAAATTATATCAGACACTGACAGACATATTTCATACTACCTTTAACAACTTTTATAAGGCCTCAAGTCACTTTAAAATATTTAATAAACTAATTTGAGCTAAAAAGCTACAGAGACTTTATTTACTGGTGTAAGTTTAAAAAAAAGGAGTGAACCACAACTTCAAAACATACAATATTTCCCTGTTCTTTGGTGCATATATCTCTAATGCTGTCTGCAAGCTTCTTCCTATTAAATGATCTGCACTAGGGCTGTCAAGCAATTAAAAAAATTAATCACAATTAAACAAATTAATTGCACTGTTAAACAATAATAGAATCCCATTTATTTAAATTTTTCCATGTTTTCTACATTTTCATATATATTGATTTCAATTATAACAGAATACAAATTGTACAGTCCTCACTTTATATTTTTATTACAAATATTTGCACTGTAAAAAACAAAAGAAACGGTATTTTTCAATTCACCTAACACAAGTACTGTAGTGCAATCTCTTTATCATGAAAGTTGAACTTACAAATGTAAAATTATGTACAAAAAACCCTGCATTCAAAAACAAAATATAAAACTTTAGAGCCTACAAGTCCACTCAGTCCTATTTCTTGTTCAGCCAATCGCTCAGACAAACAAGTTTGTTTACATTTCCAGGAGATAATGCTGCCCGCTTCTTGTTCAGTTTCACCTGAAAGTGAGAACAGGTGTTCACATGGCACTGTTGTAGCTGGGGTCACAAGATATTTACATACCAGATGTGCTAAAGAGTCATATTTCCCTTCACGCTTCAACCATCATTCCAGAGGACGTGTCCATGCCGATGATGGGTTCTGCTCGATAACGATCCAAAGCAATGTGGACCGACGCATGTTCATTTTCATCATCTGAGTCAGATGCCACCTGCAGCAGGTTGATTTTCTTTTTTGGTAGTTTGGGTTCTGTAGTTTTTGCATCAGAGTGTTGCTCTTTTAAGACTTCGGAAAGCATGCTCCACACCTCATCCCTCTCAGATTTTGAAAGGCACTTCAGATTCTTAAATCTTTGGTCGAGTGCTGTAGCTATCTTTAGAAATCTTACATTGGTACCTTCTTTGCGTTTTGCCAAATCTGCAGTGAAAGTGTTCTTAAAATGACACATGTGCTGATCATCATCTGAGACTACTATAACATGAAATATATGGCAGAATGCAGGTAAAATAGAGCTGGAAACATACAATTCTCCCCCAAGGAGTTCAGTCACAAATTTAATTAAGGCATTATTTTTTAACAAGCGCCATCAGCATGGAAGCATGTCCTCTGGAATGGTGGCCAAAGCATGAAGGGGCATACGAATGTTTAGCATATCTGGAACGTAAATACCTTGCAATGCCGGCTACAAAAGTCCCATGCGAACGCCTGTTCTCACTTTCTGGTGACATTGTAAATAAGAAGTGGGCAGCATTATCTTCCGTAAATGTAAACAAACTTGTTTGTCTTAGCAGTTGGCTGAACGAGAAGTAGGACTGAGTGGACTTGTAGACTCTAAAGTTTTGAATTGTTTTGTTTTTGAGTGCAGTTCAGAGGTGAAAGTAAGCTGGTACGGGCCGGCACAGTGTACCAGTAAAAAAAGTGGCTGCCAGTATGGGCCGGTACACAGCCAACATTAAAGCGCTGCCAGGGAGCACTTTAAGCACTGTACCGACAGCGCCACTGATGGGGGGCCACCGGGGCCTGGCGATTTAAAAGGGCCTGGGGCTCGCGGCAGCGGCTGGAGCCCCGGGCCCTTTAAATCACCACCAAAGCCCCAGCACTCCCAGCCACCACTGCCAGTGTAGCAGTGGCCAGAGCCCCGGGCCCTTTAAATCGCTGCTGGAACCCCGGGCGGCGTTGGCCAGGCAGCACTGGCTGGGGGAATCTGGCTCCAGCCCTGCCCCTTCTGCCTGAGGCCCCTCCCCTTCTGGGGGCCCAGAGCCACCCTCCCCAATCTTGCCTAGGACCCCATCCGCCATGCGTACCAATAAGTCCTTTAAGCTACTTTCACCCCATGCAATTATGTAACCAAAAAACCCAAAAAATCTACATTTGTAAGTTGCACTTTCACAATAAAGAAATTGCACTAGAGTATTTGTATGAGGTAAATTGGAAAATGCTATTTTTTTTTTTATCATTTTAACAGTGCAGATATTTGTAATAAAAAATAATATAAAGTAAGCAGTGAACACTTTGTATTCTGTGTTGTATCTGAAATCAATAAATTTGAAAATGTAGAAAACATCCAAAAATATTTAATAATTTTCAATTGGTATGCTATTGTTTAACAGTGCGACTAAAACTGCAATTAATTTTTGAGTTAATCGCATGAGTTAAATGTGATTAATCACCAGCCCTAATATCAGGTTTCAAAGTAGCAGCTGTGTTAGTCTGTATCCGCAAAAAGAACAGGAGTACTTGTGGCACCTTAGAGACTAACAAATTTATTTCAGCATAAGCTTTCGTGGGCTACAGCTCACTTCTTCAGATGCATGGAGTGGAACACACAGACAGAAGATATTTATACATACAGAGAATATGAAAAGGTGGAAGTACGCATACCAATTGTAAGAGGCCAATTGATTGGCCTCTTACAATCGAAAGCTTATGCTGAAATAAATGTTAGTCTCTAATGTGCCACAAGTACTCCAGCCCTAATATGCACTTTTGAATTTACACCGCTAGAAGTCTTTGTTCACTCCCTCAGCTATAACAATTACAAGCAATGCAAAACAAATTGATTACTTCAGCAATGAAGAAAATTAAGGAGGCAATTTCCAATCCTTGATTTTTTAGTACAATATACATACATACACACACACACCCCCCTACCTAATAAATAAATACACCCTTCCCATTCACTTGCATTATTCAGAATAGGGATTATAATCAACCAACATTGTCAACCTTTTACCCACATCTATCTACCCCCAGCAACCCTCACAAGCCTCCTCCACCATCCAGTGCCCTTAACGTGCACCCATCTACCCCTGACAATCTACACCTGTTTCTACACACCCAGAGCCCTTCACCCGCATCCACCTCATCCAGCGCTCTTCACCTGTGCCCATCTAGTCCTGGCACCCCTCTCCTGCCTCATTCAGTATCCTTCACCCCCCACCCCTCCCGGCAGCCCTTCACTAATCACTTTCACTCTTCACTTTTCCTCACTCTTTCCAGCTCATTTGAGGTCCCCCTTCCAGCACCACCTGTCCCCAAGCAGCATCCATTACCATCCCCAGCACTGCGGCCCCTGCATAAAATAGGAGATGGGGGAGGGGGATGAGAGGGCCCCTAGTCCCCAGAGATCGGGATAACCACATGGCGCCTACCCCAGCCAGCAGCCTTGGGGGAAGACAGTCCCCTGGAGCAGGCCCCGATCTCCCCGGAGCCCGGACTCGCTACATCCCTGCAGGAGGGGCCGGGATCCGCCGGGCCGCGCTGCGCCACCCCACCGCCTGCAGGTGGTGACTTCACAATGGGGGCGTCCCGGGGGAACGGAGAGCGAGTGCCGGGGCCCAGAGCCGGCTCCCCCTTAGCGGCGTCGGCAGCGAGCGAAAGCCCGGCCCCGGGGCCACAGGTGGCTGAGAGCCCCGCGTGGAGACCCCGCCTCCCCCTCTCCTCAGTCCCCCCGGCAGCCCGGACCCCTTCCCTACCAGCCCCGCACCGCCCCTGCTCTGCTCTTCCCCGCGACGTCCGCCCCTCACCCGGCTCAGCAGACGCTGTTCTCCCGCACCGGCTACAGAATCCCCCGGGCGGGCGCCTCTGTCCCCCCCTCCCCGCCGGCCTCTCACCTGTGGGCCGCCGGCGGCTGTCAGCAGCCCGCAGGCCAAACGGCGGCTAACCCGAGGACCCCCGTCCCCGCCCTCACTCGGCGGGGGGCGCACGGGGGAGGGAGCGCAGGGCAGCCTGAGCTGCGCAGCCGAGAGACCGAGCGAGACGCTCTAGCCCCGGTTACCGCCGCCCAGAGGCCGGAGCTGCGCCGCCTGCCGCACCGCAGGGAGAAGTTTTGGGCGGCCTTCTCCTTGCGACAAGGCCGTAAAGCCGCCGGCGGCGGGGAGAGGTGCGATGGCAGCAGCGCTGAGAGCGGGCCTGCGCGCGGGCAATGGGACGCGCCGCTGCTTCTCCGGAGCCGGCGGTGGCGCGGGGCTCCTGGCCGCTGAGAGGGGGCACGAGCCGGAGAGCCGGGTAAACAGGCAGAGGGGGCGCAGGGTGACGGGGAAAGTCTCCGCTGAGAGCCCGGCCCGGCCGGGGTCTGGCCCCTGGTTTTGGGGGAGGGATCCCCTGCCCCGCCCCGCCGGGGTTGTATTGCTGGGGGGTCCAGTAGGCAGAGCGGGGAGCTAGAACTCTGTCCCTCTCTGCCGGGCAGGGGGACTCCACCCCTGCCTCAGGCTCCAGGCAGGTGGACCGCTGGACCTGCGTGGAGCCTCATTGCCCCATGGTTTTCGGTACAAGATGTGGGGCCCTGCTGGGTGCAGCTGGGCACTGGGTATCCGGACTCGTGCGCTTTGTTCCCGGGGGCAGGAGGGAATCTGCTAGGGAGACTGTAGCAGCTAGAGGCTGGGAGCCAGGACTCCTGGGTTCTCTTCCTGGCCCTGGTGAGGTAAGGTGTGTGTGTGTGTGGATCACCCACACACACCTCCTGCTGGACTCTATCCCCTGAGCCCTGAACCCACCAAACGTAGCTGAATCCTGCCACGTGAGGGTCACCCCATCCCCATTACCCAGCCCACTTACTTATACCCATGACTGTCTCTACTTCCCGTATGGGTGATAGACCCTCACTGCTTATCGACTGTTTCCTGATCCCGCCCACCGGTTACCCACCCCTCATTGGGGACATTGCAGTCTGTATATACTATGTGTGCTGCCCAGCCCCAAAACACCAACATACCCCTATACTCTGTATGTTACCCCCAATGACCAATAACTGACGCTTCAAATTTTCTGTATCGTTTATTTTTTAAATATTCTCTAATAAAATTTAAATCTGGGGTTATATTTTCCCTGGATTATCATGCTTCCCAGATTCCCAGGGCTTCTCATGACCGGATTTTACTTGCATTTCCTGTTTAATTGTTTGAAGAAGTTTTGTAAAACCGTCAATAGTATTTGGACAGCACTTCTCAAGAAATGAAACATTTTCCAAGGGTCATGGCAAGTCTCATAAAATCTCATTAGCCGCTTTTTAATTGTATGTGGTTCTTGATTAGCAAATAAATGAACGTGTTGCTTAGGAAACAGTAAGGTCTGGTGGAAAAGGAACCCAACCAGCAAGTGATTTGGAATCAGACCCTAATTACTACATTATCATACAAGTAGAGGCTAGAGTTTGAGAATCTTTACACAATCTGAATTTCCTCAATATAGCAAAATTAGCGAAGTCCTAAATCAGGGATTGGCAACCTTTGGCACGCTGCCCGTCAGGGAAAGCCGCTGGCGGGCCGGGACGGTTTGTTTACCTGCAGTGTCCGCAGGTTTGGCTGATCGCAGCTCCCACTGGTCGCAGTTCGCCATCCCAGGCCAATGGGGGTTGCGGGAAGCGACGCGGGCTGAAGGATGTGCTGACCACTGCTTCCTGCAGCCCCCATTGGCCTGGGACGGTTTCTGATCCCTGTTCTAAATGTTGATTCCACAAGACCACAATAGCTTATGCTCTAATAAATTTGTTAGTCTCTAAGGTGCCACAAGTACTCCTGTTCTTCTTTTTGCGGATACAGACTAACACGGCTGCTACTCTGAAACCTTTTTTTTTTTTAAAGTAAAGTGTAGGTGTTACCTGTTCGCTCAGCTCTCTAAATAAAGAACATGAGATTAGGGACCCGATCTTGTAAATATTTATACATGCACTTAACTTTATGCACTGTGCATAGTCCCATTGCAATCAGTGAGAGTACTCCTGCAGTGTGAACCACATACGGGCACTAGTTTACCTGCCTACGAGATACAACTAAGATTAATTATAAATGGAGAAATAAGAATGTGGTGTTTGTTTAATAACTTTGTCCCTTTTAAAGCTTAACTTTAAAAATGCTGGTAGCATACAATAATTTATATTTCTATAGTGCCTTGCCTTTCATCTGAGAGTGCTTTACATACTTCAGAATGCTTCTCTGACAAATATCACCCTTTTTTTTGTAGATTGGGAAACTGTGGTACAGAGAAGGTAGGCTACTTGTCCAAAATCAAAAAGTGAGTCATTAACAGAGTATGGTAGTAGTCCAGAGTTCTCCCTACTCTGCCCTCAACAAACCACTGGTTAGTACCTCCTTTGTGCACTCTTACAAGCATACACAAGCAAAGAATAAACTGCAAGGAAAACTGCAAATGAAAATATATACGAGACTCATCCTGTACCTAACAGTCTCCTATGCTACCATCAAATATATTAACAAGACAGAATGTCCATGACATGAAAAAATGAAAGTGTGATCTAAGGGTTTCTTTAGTCTGTGTCTTTGATTGTAACCCAAAGTCACTTGTGCCTCTCTGACAGATTGATAAACATATCATAAAAGTGAATTACTGATGTAAACTTAAATCAAGCTAACCTGAACTCTCAAAACTTTTTTGTTTTCATTCTTGTGTTTTAAGATTAGACGCAACTGTGTGAGACATTTTATACTTTTCTAAGAAACACTATGCACATTTTTTTTAAATGTAATTTTTTTTAGGGTTCAAGCTTCTGCCCTCCAGCACATTCTTGCAATGATTGGATTGGTCCTCCTGACAGACAGTCAAACCTCCGACCAATAGTATTTCATATTCCTAAAAATGAATCACCACTGGGACGAAGACTTAGGGAATTTAGACAGGAAACTCAAGTTTGGAACCAACAATTCTGGGCAAGCCAAAATGTGTCATTCAGAAAGGTGAGAATGTAGATGAGGTACTAAGCCACTTGGTGGTGCTGAGTTTCCTTAAGAATTTGCGGCATTAGCAGCTGATAGAAAACATGATTCTGTTTGGCTAGATGAAAGATTTTTCACAATTTGCATTGTATAGTGATATTGAACCTTGATCATTTTGTATTGTATAGCTGTTCAGAATAGTTGAGAGCACTACAACTAATTATTTTACCTTTATAAACTATTACTAAATGGTGTGGTTTTGCAATTATTTATCCCTTGCTTTAAACTGATTTTATAGTTGATTGATATAATAGTAGAGTCTTTTTGCCATTAAATAAGCTTATCAATACTGAGGAGTGCATATAAAGATGAGCTGCAAAGCTAAAAAGTGTGTGTACTTTGCTTTAGGATGTATAAAGAGATTCTCCAAACTTTTTGTTGCTTGTTTTTTACATTAGAAATATACGGTTGTGACTATCGTCTTTTCTGGAGGATCTGGAATGTGAGATTAAAGCTCGTTACTGAAAACTGAGCTATTGTTCTAACTCCAATGGCATAGATGCAATCACTGAGGGGAAAATGAGGGACATAGCTCCCCTCACCAACTTTACTGTTCTGTTGATGTGTTTTTTAAATAATGGCTACAAGCAGTACATTTCACTCCTGGTCCCTCAATTTTTTTTTTTTTCTTACGTGGGAAGAATAGGTTGAATTCTAGGTTTGGAGAGGACCAATTCATCTATTCACCTCTAGCTGTGATGAAAACTGTTTCTGGTTTTTTGTTTTTAAGATAGTTAAAAAAAAATTCTAAAAAAAAGCAACCAATTTTTAAAATTCTATTAAGTCACTATGAATTTATTTTAAAAGGCTTAAGATCTTTCTGTGAATTCAACCATAATAGGCATAAGGCAGGAAGACCTCAAAAGGTGATACGTTGCCTTATTTAAAACTTACAGTATAAGGTCCTGATCCTGAAAACAGGTAAGCATATACATACCTTTACTCACATGAGTAGTGCCATTTACTTCAGTAGGACTGTTTGTGCATAAATTTTATTCATGCACATTCTTAAGAGTTTACAGAATTGGGTCTAAATGATTGTTTCCTGAAGAGGATCCAGTTAACTGATTATTGGTAGTTATTATCTGGTGTATAAATATTGCTCAGATTCTTGAAACTATTGATCAGTAAGATAGCTGACTTCAAGAATTAAATACATTTAATTATAATGTTAAATGTGTTTTAGGAAAAAGAAGAATTCGTTTACTCAAGACTGAAGGCTAAAGGTCTGGAAATGAAAGATGAAACAGGTTAGTGAGATCATTGTTTTTAAATTTTTAAATGCTTTCTGAAAGGGAGGGTTCTGGTTAATTTTAAGTTTTCACCAGATAGTTTAAACTCTCCTTTAAAAAAAAAACTTAAGAGCAAATCCTGCCTCTGCCTCAATGGCTGCAGAGCATCACTTGGCAGTACTGCCAATGCAGTTCTGTGGCCCAACAAAGCCGGGTTGGTCAAGGTTTGAAAGATGGTGCAGGTGTGTGGTAGACCATTCATCTCTACAGTAGCTCTTTGCCTAATGGTGCCTGTGGGTCATACACACACATTCTGTAGCAGAGCAAGATTTCCTGAGTCCTCAGTTCAGTGTATTAATCACAAGAACAACCTTGATGTATTTATGTTGAAATTTATTTTCAGGTCAAAAGGTAACATTGAATGCAGAAGAAATGGCAGATTTTTACAAGGACTTTTTAAGTAAAAATTTTAAAAAGCACATGCGTTATAACAGGTAGGTGTGTACTCTTCCTGTTGGGTAATACACATAATTAATCTAAGTTAAAGGAACACCATCAACTTAGATCGCTTTTCTGTCTGAAACTTTTTGCCTGCTGTTGTTAGAAGTAGTACCTAAGGTTGTTTGAAAGAGATTAGGGAAAAAAATACATCTTTCCCTTAAATTTGTTTACTTTGCATGTGACAGAACTTCATGTATAGTCACTTTGAGAATTTCCACTATTTATAGTTAGATCCAGCTCCCCTGGAAATTAATCAGTCTCTCCATGGACTTAGATGGGAGCTGAATCAGCCCTCAGTCAGTCAGTTTCCCTTTTTATTATACGGTGTCTTTCACACAGCTACAGGAGAAAAAATTGCAATTGGAAATGTGATTGTAAAACAACTTAACTTTTGAAAAATTGAGTAGACCTCTAGTTGACTGTGTCCCTTTTAAACATTGAATTAGGCAGTGACAATGTGTGAATGTTTTTGCATTCAATAGAAAATTTTGCCATGTAAACTAAATAATATTTAGCATTTGTACTTATTCTTGTTTATTTTTCACCATTTTTACCTATAAGCTTACCAAACTGAAATTGATTAGTTTTGCTTTGTAGGGTGAGGTACTTGAAGTTGTATGGGTTTTTCTTTGCTGTATGTGAACCCAATCTAAGATCACTCCTGAGAGAGATCCTTAGCATCTTTATTCTTGCATGCAGCATCTTTCTCCTCTGTTGTGTTGAACGGTATTGGACCCAAAAGAGTTAAGGTGCTACTAGAAGTAGTGTTTTTCTGCTACAATATTCTGATCTTTAATATTACACATTTACTATGAATTGTAGTTTGAAGTTATATGTACAGTAACTTTGTACTTTTACCATAAGAACCATTTAAAAAAAATACCTTAATGTTTATTAGCTACAGAAAAACACACAGCAATAGCCTTAAAACACTGACACTCCAAAATGCTGTGGTTATTTATTTTGAATAACAAGATGGTTGCAGCTGTAGCAAATGTATTGCCTGGTGCTTGGGAACGCAGACAGTGCTACTCCCTGAATTGGCCATCAGAAGGCTCACTGTAGTGAACTGTGACTAATATTCCACCTATCAGGTAAGAGTTCAGAATCTCTTCCTGAATGTAGTCCTTGTTGCTATGCTGTGATCAGCTCACCTGGCTATAATTACATCATTTTAATTATACAGTGTACTTGTACAGCCCAGAAGATAGCAGTGCTTATTGTAGGCATTCTGATTTCTGAGGGCCTAGCTTATAGAATCTGTTATTCACGCATTCAATTGTACACTCTCTGAGCATTGCCAGTTGGACTGGGAGTTGTGGCTGCAGTAGAGCTGAAATTTGAAAATTCATCATGCTTTTTAGTGTATTTTAAAAATTAACTGATACTATGACTGCATTGGCTCCAGGAATATGCATTTAGGAATATTTATACTGAAAACACTATCTAGTTTTGAAAACTGGAGTAAAAGTGTAAGCAAAGGAAATAAACAGGAAATGAGATCGTAGCATATATAAAATTCTCATTGTGGAAGTAAAGGGGAAAGAGAGACAATTACAATATTAATAGTGTGACCTGTTGATTTACATGCATTTTAAGAGAGATGTTGGGTTTTATCTTTGTTACATTTTATGTGTAGTTTGCTACTAATTAAGGCCTGATCCAGGGTCAGGCCTTTATTGTGCCAGGCCCCTATATAAAAGCTTTCCCATTGAGCTCTGCCAGTTGATCTTGATCAGTAACATCACTACTATTCCAGCGCTAAGCCTGTTTTGACCAGATCCTGCTAATTGTGCAGTGTTTTGTGAAATAGATGCCCACTGGGAATTAGAAAGAGATGACAAAACAGCCTTACCCTTCTCACAAATGAAAGTATTTGAAATCAGTTATCAAGAGGTGAAAGACTAGTGCAGACTGTTTTACCTAGATCCTGAATTATTTCTTAAAGGCATCCCCCCCCTCCCCCCCCCCCCCAAAAAAGTAAAAGAATAAATATCATTTTAAAGAACATGAACTTTGCAAAGCAGAATACTGGCTGAATAAAATATATATTGACTTATAAACCTAGCATTTGTCATAATGGATCAGATAATTTGACCTTTCAAGACTGACTTCTTTCTGCCTTTGGCAGTGATCAACTCTGCCCATCTAAATGCATGCATATACACATACACCTTGTGACGTTGTGCAGTCTATATGGTTTTATAAAAAACTTGATAAGTCAATATAATGTAACTGAGATAGTTTTAGAGAAAATACGGTAATAAGTGAATGTAAGTAACTGGGATATGCCTCATGCAAAAGGTCTCTTGTAAGGTATCATTCCAAAGCTTATAATCTACTGAATGTGATCATCTGATTTGTATAAATGTACCACTCTTGTATCTAAAACTAGAAATATAAAATGTAACTCTGAGGGCCTATTGTAATTGTGTAAAGTGTGGACCATTAATGATGGTTTGGAATCTTGATGACTCCCATTGTCTGCAGATGGCTGTATTTACCTGTGAGTCTTCCTGTATATGTGTGTGCTGGCAAGTGAGTAATGAAGTCTTGCAGTGACATGTGATCATGTCACCTGAACTGGAATCCATCTTTAACCTGGTGCTTTTCCAGTGAGGGGGGGTGGAAACCCAGAGAGACAAAGAGTTCCCGCCTTATGCAAAAGATATATAAAGGGGGGAAGAGAACAGAGAAGGGAAGAAGCCATCATGAAGAATCCCCTAGCTACCACCTGAGCTGCAACAAGAGCTGTACCAGGGGAAAGAATTGTGCCCAGGCCTGGAAGGTGTCCAGTCTGAGAAAAACTTACTGAAACATCTCTGAGGGTGAGATTATCTGTATTTAGTTTGATTAGGCATAGATTTGCGCATTTTATTTTATTTTGCTTGGTGACTTACTTTGTTCTGTCTGTTACTACCTTGAACCACTTAAATCCTACTGTCTGTATTTAATAAAATCGCTTTTTATTTAGTAATTTACTCAGAGTATGTATTAATACCTGGGGGAGCAAACAACTGTGCATATCTCTCTATCAGTGTTATAGAGGGCGAACAATTTATGAGTTTGCCCTGCATAAGCTTTATGCAGGGTAAAACGGATTTATCTGGGTTTAGACCCCATTGGGAGTTGGGCATCTGAGTGCTAAAGACAAGCACGCTACTGCGAGCTGTTTTCAGGTAAACTTGCAGCTCTGGGACAAGTGATTCAGACCCTGGGTCTGTGTCTGGAGCCAGACGGGAGTGTCTGGCTCAGCAAGACAGGGTGCTGGAGTCCTGAGCTGGCAGGGAAAACAGAAGCAGGGGTAGTCTTTGCACATCGGGTGGCAGCTCCCAAGGGGGTTTCTGTGATCCAACCCGTCACACACCTGGCTAATAGTACAGCGCTGTATAAGAAGGAAAATTCTCCCTGAATGCTTGATGATCAACTTTCCCTCTGAACTATGAGGCTTGATAACCCTTATCTTAGTTTGTATAAGTTCAAATGTAATTGGTATAATTGGCCATAAAACTATTCAACCCCTCTTTAACTCTAGTAGTGTATTAAACTGAGTGCCTGCAGCCATGCATTCCATAGACTGATTACACAATGTGTGACTTCTTTTTAACCATGTACTTAATAGTAGTACTTACAAATTTTCATAGGCAAATTAGCCCTAATTAGACAGGGGAATCAATGCTGTGAGGAAAGAAAAGGTAGGTCATAACTGAATTGTCATGTGTCAGTGCCTCTAGGATAGCTAATGCAATTATTTACCAATTATTTATTTTCTCCCCCCCCCCCATCCTCTCTGTTTTTTCTTCTTGTACTGATTGTTTTTCTGGTGCTGGAATCTAGAGAATGGTACAAACGTAATTTTACTATCACGTTCCTCATGGGACAAGTGGCCTTTGAGAGGGCATGGAGGAGGCTTGGCTGGAAAAAGACAAAAGTTGGAAATTAACGCTCACCATGTCATATAGAATACAACAACACCGTAAAGACTGGACTGACACACTGTCTGTGGTCACATTCAGGCTCTAGTTGCTGTAGCAGTAATTCACTGTTTACTTTGTATACCGGGCCACATGAATGAAAATAGCTGCTGATCTTGACTTCGCATTACCATGTTACACTGGAACATTCAAAAGTATGCCCAACCAAAAGCTATATTGGCAATTTACCAACAGCCGAAGGGCTGCACATAATTTACGCACAATGGAACAGATTGCAGCCACCCTCGTCATTAAGCTGGCGGTGCAGCCCATAGAGACGATATGATCCAACGTACCATGATTCATCTTGTTCCACATCCTGTAGTCTCCATGGGCCATATCAGTATATAAAAGATGAAAGTGGCCATGGTCTGCACTGGCTACATGAGCTACAATTTTCCCACCCTGGTATAATCATCGTAGAGGTAAGTGATTGTACATTGTACATTGATTAAATTTAACTTAGATTTTTAAACACATTCTTATTTAGAGTGATTAGAATCCCCTTTTTAAAGTAACACTTAAAATATTATGTAGATTTAATACCCTTATAAATGTCCAAAACAACTGAATCTTCTTAATTGATTTATTCTTGTGAAAACAAACTTGTTGACTAAGTGATGTCTCAGTTGTAAGAGCTCAGATTAATAAATTTAAGGTTTTTTAGTTTTAAAGCAAATAAAATGTAAACATTGTCAGTCATTTAGCAGCTATGATAGAAAGGGAGTTGAATACAGAGGGTGAAAAGTGCTAGTAAATGCCAATTCATGCCTGTTAATTACCCTCAAAACACTTGCTGCTCTCACCAGGTTCCTTAAGCACCCAAAAGTCCTGCTAGCATCAGAGGGCTTTGGGTGCTCAAGGAATGCCATCTCATTGGTCAGGTGTGCTATTTAAACTAATTCTTGCAATTTTATTGTACCATTTATGTATTATTTAAAAGAAGTGACCTTGCACTGTGGGTGTTTCCTGCCCATTAATGAAGTTGAACAGATGTGTTGTTTGCTTTGGTACCTGATAAGTGGATTCTGCTGAATGGAATGTGTATGGACAAATGTGAATGTTTGAATTCCAGGGGTGATATTTTTGATACAATAGTAAGGAGCAGTAGAACTGCAAATATTTGGTGGAAATTAATGTATGCTTCATTCTTGGATTTGAAAAATTCACAGCAAATATATGAAGTTCTTGGGGCTAGACAAACCTGTTACCATTCTCTCACTTCCAAGTGGTCCCCAGTGGTAGACACTATCTCCTCCCAGTTGTTTGGAGCTTGATCACATGGCCACTGCATGCTTGACAGATTGCTTGGCATCAGCAAGGGTAGCAATCCTCATCAGGTGGTCCATATCTCTATTAAAATAATCAGATCCAAATATACAGACAAAATATATTTCCTCAAAACTCTAGGTGGGAATGGGCACCAACACAATATTTCCTCCACATGCACATGTGTGTACACACCCTCCAGCCCTGCAAAAGTTATTTTGTGAAAACAGTACATTTGGAGTTCTGCAGGTTTAGGGGATGGGTCTGGGGGATGAGGGGGAATGGCCAAATGACATCTCTGAGCATCATCTGCTAGCATTTGTTTTCATGCTGTCATACCCCCTCAAAGGAGGTGTATAGGTCAAGGCTTAATATCTCAGCCCTCTAGAGATGTTTTGAGATCCACAAAATAATCTTGCAGTACTCAAGGCATCCATGAATTTGGAAGGTCAAAGTCCATGCAAGTAAATTATTAAACATGCAGTTTATTTCTTTCTGTAAAGATTTTTCACATAAATCCCATGTGTGGTTCCTGCATTGACCCACTAATGGCCCCATAATCTGGTCTACTTATGTCAGGGCACCCACATAATGACTTATGGGGTTAATGGTCTGTTGGCTAAATGATTTGTTAATTTTCAAGTTGTGGTTATGAGCCCTGATGCAACATGTTTCAGTAATATTGTGATCGGACTTACAAAATTTTCTCTTATGGATTTATGTAAATCTAAATACCCAGGTGAACTCTCCTGCTTTGGATTCTGTTTTTTTTTATTTCTATCAACACAAAAGCTGTATCAACCTGTTTTGCTCATTCTCTTTGCTCTTTCTATCTTGTAATACCAATGTAATACTGCTATGTTTCCTTGGACATAATGGTTATGAAAGTTGCATATTACATAGTAGTTTAAGCTTGGAACTGTCCCTGCTGTATATTTGTTTTGAAATGTCTTATCCTTTTCAGAATATTTTTATCCTGAAATAAAGCATTAAACATGTTATGTGTAATACTCAAAGTCTTTTCATGAACTCATAGTTGCAGTATATTTTTCTACAATCCAGGTTTGGGTGGCCTTTACATGTTGTTGAATTTCAAAGAACCCAGTCCTGAAAAAACAAGCACAATCCCCATAAAAGAAGTTTGTTCACATTTAGCAGAGTGGGGGAATCAACACTCGGGTTCAAAATCAAAATACAAGCCTGGTAGAGAAGTACTTTAGAGTATCAGCCACAGCCTACCCTTTCCCCTCCTAAACTGGGACATATATAGATTTGGACTGCATGAATCTGCTGGCCTCTCGGCTGATCTGTCCATATTTACCCCTCTCCTTTGCTTTATGGAGAAATGTCAGCCAACTGCAATAAGGAGCTATATGGGATAGCTATAATTTTGGGGCCCGGCATTACTACTGCATTGGCCCTTAAGGCATCCATGTAGTGGGATTAGGATTGAGTCCAAGATACTTACAAGGCAAAGTTTTTCCAGCTGTACTTCAGCTTGTCCATTGATCTCTTGCTCAGCAGTAGTTGGTATGTTAGATGTACTGTCCATACTGAGTGGGGAGGGAGACACCACTTGTGGGATTTCTTGACTTCAAGAGGACTGCTTTCATGCATGCTTAAAGTTACACTTGTGTAAGTATTTACAAGATTGGTGCCTTAGACATTTCATCTTTCCCTGTTCCATCACTGTTGGTCTGATCAGCTGAGATGCTTTTGCTTAGTCCTTTCTGAGAGTGGAAAACAAAGGTCAGTATTTTCAAAAGTGGCTGCTGATTTTGAGTGCCTTAAGTTTTAGGGCTCACAACCTGAAACACTTTGATACTCTCCACCTTTGAAAGGCGGAATCTACTGTTCTCTGTGACTGAAGTGGAGCTGCCAGCTGTGCAGCACTTCTGAAAATCAGGCCCAGTCTGTCTCAAGTGAAGCATTTGAAAATGCTCCCAGTCACGTTCAGTGACAAGGGTCCACTTTTAGAACTTTCTCTCTGGCTCACCAGAGCCTGATCTTACCGAGCATTTTTTTTTTTTTTTTTTTTTTTAAATGATGGACACCATTAGGAAGTAGGTGATTGGAAACTAAAGTCCCATTCCTGCAATGAGCTCCACGTGGGCAGCCCCCCTATACAGATGTGCAACTCCATTTCCTTCAGTAAGGTTCTGCTTGGGTGGAGAGAGGTGTATATATGGATCTCATAGCAAGCAGCATAAGGCCTCAGTCCTGCATAGTGCAAGATATTATTTCAGAATATCCAAAAAAGCTACCATGAAAAGATGCTAAAAATAATGCCTGTAAAATTTGCTCATTACCAAAACCACATTAATTTATGGAGATAGTGTTGTGAGCAGCCAGAGGCCATATCATTTTGACAGCATTACATTTATTTTTTCTTCAGGCAAGGCACAGTTATGCCTTCTGTGTTAAGATTTATCCGTAATATCTGCTGTGCATCAAATCTAAAAAAGAATATGGAGCTTCCATGGTATGTTGAAAATAAAATTCTTGCGTCTATAAAGGACTATTATAGCAACAGAAGCTGGTGGAAAGATCAAAGAGTAACTTCTCTGTGCACCAGCTCTCCCTATGAGGGGAGGAAAAAATGCAGAGGAGCTATTTTACCAACTAAGTATTAAATTAATCCTATCAAAAAACATAATACATTTTCATATTTCACATAGCATCATCATGTACTGTTTAATCTGTCTCTCCTTTGCAAGGATCTAATACAGCAACATTTTGGTGATATTCAAATAGTTAACCATTTCCCCACAATCACCTAAATTATTATGTTCCAACAGTCTTAGTATTTCCTGCTATTTGCTACACTTCTCTAGAGAGGCATATATTTCAGTAGAATAGAAGAGGAGGATGTATCATAAAGGAATGAGAAGGGAGATTAAAGGCTCCTTTGAAGGGCTTGCTGTGATTATAGCTCCCTTATGATTAATAGAGAAGATTAATAAATCTCAAAATAATTTTATCCAAGGAAAGCTTGAAATAAAACTCCCCAGAAATCTAGTAGGAGAAGGTCAGCTCCTATTGTGATATTTTCTAAGTTTCTCTGAAAATTAAGTGCCCCACCAAAAAATCACTAGTTCAAAAGTCAGAGTTGTCATTTGTAATTTAGCACATTTGGCTCATATGTTTCATAAACTTGTCATTTTAGAAGGGACTGTACGTCAGCCAGTTTTCAGCTTCACAGGTCCATTACTAAGCAACAAAGAGTGTCCCTTAGGATAACCAGACTTAACCTAAATGAGGATTTCTTTTGCTGTTTGCCAGGAGCTTCACCACCACATTTTTGCATAAAACCAGGTAAATTAAAACTTAACTGCAAGATGGAATATTGGATGCTGGGAGCTGTGGTCTATATCTCACAGTAAAGATACCAATACCTGTGGGCCACTGTAATCTACTAGTTCTCCAAGAGTGGTCCTGAGCTCTAGGAACCCAAAGGAGTTCTCAGAACAGAAATAAATCTTAGTTTTCCATATTTGTTTTTAAATTATTTTCTTATACAATCTGAATTTTAAATATAATACACATGACAGCAATTCATAAGAGTTATTTATGCAAGTCCAATGACCTCTTTGTGCCTCAATTTTATGTATATTAATAGAGTTAATTCTCCCAAGTGTTGTGTGGCTTAGCTGATTGACATACTCAACGGGGAGATGCTGTAGAAGTGTAAACAGTACTATTGGCTAGAAATAGTGAAGGTAAACAGAATAATTTCTCTAAATATGATTTATTAGTGTTTTAATATTTCAGTGCACTAGCAGCCCTGATGAGAATCCAGGCCCCATCTTACTACAAGCTGTACATATACATATTAAGATATGGTCTCTTCCCCAAACAGCGTACACTCTGATTTGCCTTACTAGATCAGAACATGGGTCCATTTAGTGCAGTATTCTGCCTCCCTGGATATAGGAAATGTACCCTGATCTTCTGTGAGAGAGACATAGGTGCTCTTCTTCAGATCTAGCCAACTTGTGTTCAGCATAGGGCCTTGGATGGAAAGGAGACAGCAAGGGAGTGGTGGTATGCCATCTTTGCACTCCCTGATCCCTAGGATAAATTAGAGAAACCCTGAGGGCTACTGTTCAAAGAACCAATATGCCACCCAGGGATCACTGGAGCGCAGCAGTGCTCTGTCCATGCCCCCTTCCTCCAGAGAGCTAGGGGGCTAGGGATGGCTGGGAGGAGGAAGTAGCATAGAATTGGCTGTATGTCACCCGGGGATTTCTCTATGCCAGGAAAATCCTCAGGTGCCTGGCGAAAGAGCTTTACAGAGCGTGTGTGTCACCGAAATGTAGGCATAACTAGACCTAAAACAGACCTCATTTCTCGGTGGGCATGACTGGAAGGTGAATGGAAGATTAAGTGTAAATAAGGGTGTAACGCATTAGGCTAGAGTCAGTCTAGCTGAAATAGGCAGGAACATGCTGATACTAGGGACAATGGACAAGAGAAACCTGAAATGTAGAGAGCAAGTGATACATGGATAAAGAATGCTGTAAAGTAACTGGTTCTTGGAAAGTAACCAAGCCAATCATGAAACCATATGATGCAATGTATAGCCAGGAATGCAGGTTCTAGTAAAGATGTATATAAGGAAAAAATCTGCTGTGTAACCTTGGATTTGCACTATACCCTGCATCAATCCTCTGCATTTGAGCCTGGCCTGCTTGTTCATAGTGTTGCTGTATGCCAGATAAAAGTACCTGAGTGACAAATTCCAGAATCAAACTGAGTGGAAGAAGGACTTGGGGATCCCAACATACAGCAGCACAAAGGGGATGTCACAAAACTGTCACTATGGCATTTAATAATCTAATATTCCAGTATTTATAAAAGGGACTAAAGAACAATCAATTTCAAACCCAATAAAGAGATCATACATGTTATGTCATAAGAAAGGATGTTTATTGAATAAGCAGCAATAAAAATGCCATCTGTTTAAACAGTCTTCCACACTGAGGGGCAAATCCTCCATTGTGGAACAATGAGAATTTACACCAGCTGAAGCTTTGTCTCTGAGATTTGTATTTTTCTGTTAAAGTCTTTGAAGTATACTGTCAGAGATGGAACAATTAGGATTATTAATTGTATCTCATTGTTAAAGCACTTGCTTGAAAAGCTTTAAATCTGCTGTTGAGTTAAAGGCCTCTCCCTGAACAATTTGTCACATGACTATCATTATGTAATGCACATTGTCCATTTTAGAATCTTCTAAGAAAAGATTTTCTTAATTACTGTTCTAGAATTATTTGAATAATTTAATTGTCTGATTTGTGTGTGCATATATCAAAAAGCACACGCTTTGGGACCCCACAACATTAAAAGGCAAAGTTCACGAAATGAATTCTAAACTTCAAAATAGATTAATTAGCTTGGTAGCTGTCTAACTTGAATACAATTAGGGATCACAATTTTAGGAGTGCTAGTCACAAGATGGAGGGCATGATACAATGTAAAATTTTCTCTGGAGAGCTAAAAGCAAGACCATATTGTGCATTGTTCACACCGATAACTGTTGATGCCACCAATATTTATGTAAGAAACTGTTTCAACTGTCCATACTATCTGGGAGCGAAGAAAGGATGAAAGGGGAGCAAAGCTCCAAAGGATATTTAAGGAATGAGGCAGGCACCTCTCCCCAGTATTAAGCAAAATCATATCCACCCTCAACACCAACCCTTGGAAAGCTTCCAATTTGCTAAGGCATAAAATTATAACCAGAAAACCAGAACAAAATGCCAAATTGACTATGATATGAGGGGCTTGGGTGACCTAGCTGTAAATAGGCACAAGTGTGGGTTCCACACCAGGGGAGAAGTCAAAAGAAAACACCTCACCCAACTTCAAGTTTTGTCATGGGATGTTTTAGAGCAGCTTGAATTGAGGAAAGCTTTTACAAATTAGTTCCTCCGCTGCCATGCTCCAATACTCCCCTATGCTTAGTTCATCTGTCTCCCTCATTTTAGGGTTCTGTAGCTTGTATGGATTACACCAACCTGGAGTAACTTTCCTAGGGGTCGACGACACCCAGTACTCCAGCTAGCTGAGTTGTTTGTTTTAATTACATTTCCAGCAGTGAGAGAGCTTTTCTCCTTCCCCAATGATTTGTCTGCTACAGCTACAAGAAGGGCTGGGAGCATCTGTCAGATCTCAAAAGACTCACTGAGCATGCTCAATAATTCCCCCAAAATTATTGCTATAAATGTGGTTGATGTTTGTATATGGCAGTTGGGCTGGGAGGAATCAAAGACTCTGCCCCTGGGAAAGGCTGGCTGTAGAATAGCCATCAGATAAAGGGTATTAGCCTTTTTAGCACAGGAAGTTTTCTCTTGAAGCCCGGGAGATTTTGCATTGTTTCTGTAAAACCAGCAGTCACAGAGGATTATTGTTTGCGGGCTTGAGCCCATAATAATCACAGTCATTACCCAACAGCTAGTCAGCACCCTGCACTTCATTTAACATATAATTAACAATTACATTCTAATTTTTAGTTCCATTATACACTTCTGTGGAAATTAGAACAGCAATTGCACTTATTTACAGCATGAACTTCTTAATAAAAGCCCCATATATTACATTTCAAAAACAAAAAAGAAGAAGGTAAATCAAATTAAATAGTAGTGCCCAGAACACTGAATTCTAATCCTGGATTAGCTCATGGTCCCAATTTAGAGAAGGGAAAGAAAAAAAAAAAGTGTGATCCTTTATGGCTATAAATGCAGATGTTCCTCCATCAGTGATGAATTACAAACCTTGCAGTCACATTTTCACAATTACATTGTAAAACACAATTGGGGGGGGGGGGGGATGTTAGATTGCTGCACACAAAGGGGTCCTTTGTTGGGTAGATTTGTGGTCAATGTTATACAGTAATGAAGGTGAGAAACCATTATTCTTCAGCCTGATTTTTGAACCATGAGAGTTTTCAGACATATGGTCATGGTATACTTTTTGTGGCCCTGCAGCACATATTAATAGCTGTAATATGATGTATGCAGTACATTTCACTTTAATTATTAAGTGCATTTTTTTCTTTTGTTTCCAATATCCACTTAGAACACATTGAGGCATGTTTTGGTTTTCTAAAATGTAGTTACAGTTACAAAGTTATTGCAATACTGATGATTCTCTAAATGTTTTAGAAGAGAATGTAAAAAAAACAGAGCTCAAGGGGACAGACTAAGGCTTTTACCTTTAATTATTTGTCCTATGGAAAAAGATCTGTGCCTCAAAGTGTCAGTGATGTTGCATCATGATGCAGTGACACACATGTTGATGGTGCTGCCTCTTCCCCAGTGAGTTTCTGCATAATTTAAACCTTTATTATGTTAATTAAGTCTAGCCTTTATGGTGTGAGGAAAACTTTCAGAATGTGACCTGACACAATCTGTGAGCCTGAGTCTGCCAACAAATTAAGAGTGAGATCCCCCCCCAACTCCCCCCCCCAACTCCAGCCCTATATCTGGCTGGGAGAGGATTCCCCTGGTGCAGGAACTGAGGTGGACAGCTACAAGGCTGTCTTCTGAAGACCCTCCCACAAGCCCTGGCATGGGGGCATACAAAGGGTGGGGTGGCACAGCAACACTGTGGCGATTCTGACCACTCTTTTATTATTAAAGTACAGCAGAATAGCTTCAACAGGAGAGAGACTGAAGCCTCACATCAAAATATCCCATAGCTCAGAGATTAGAGAACTCTCCCGAGAGGTGGGGGATCCAGCTTCAAATCCTTTCTCCTCCTCTAGCAAAGAGGGCAGAATTTAGCATGGGTCTCCCACGTCCTAGCTGAATGCTCTAACCTAGAGCTACCCACCCTTATTACACAGGAGGGCCACATAAACCTGATCACAACCTTGTATAGGCCAAACAGATTCTATATTAAGATTAAAAGTCACCTGTACTGGTTTATTTTTCAAGTTCAGCTTGTTTCCAGGGGTGACAAGTTTGTATAATTTTTGGTGGTGCCCAGAACAGGCCCAAGTCCTGCCCTCCACCCCCCGCCTCCCCCGCTTGCCTTGTAAGCTGATATATATTTTTAAATAATGTTAAAATATGAGGGCTCTGGGGTGGGGCTGGGGATGAGGGGTGTGGGCTGTAGGGTGGGGCCAGGGATGAGGGGTTCATAGTGCAGGAGGGGGCTCAGGGCTGGGGTAGAGAGGTGAGGGGTGAGGGCTCTGGGGTAGGGTGGGGCCAGGGATGAGGAGTTTGGGGAGCAGGCAGGCTGCCACCAGCTGGGGCCAGAGAGGACTCTCCCCAGCCCTCCCCCTGCCAGCAGCAGCGAGCTACGGGGGAGGGCCCCCTCTCCCCCCCCCCACCTCCCAGCAGCACACTCACCTTGTATCACTGTCACTAGACATGCTACTAGGGCCCCTCTGAGGTCCAGGAAGGGGCTGCCTCTTGCCCAGCATGGGGCAGGAATGGTGACTGCGGGTGGGGGGAGTCCGCAGTGCTGGTGGAAAAGGGAAGGGTCCGTCCGTTTGAGGCAGATGGGTAGGATCAGGGTCAGCCTGTCCTGGCTTTAGTGGTTGGGGGTGTTAGGACCCTGTGGCGGCAGTTGATGCTGGGAGCCAGCAGAGCGGAGCGCAGAGCTTCAGGGGGCACCTGCCCAGGGCGCAGGCAGGGATGCTTGGGGGAGGCATGTGAGGGCGGCAGGAAGGGCCAGGGGAGAGACCTGTCCTGGAACATTGTTGGAGCTGGGCCCTGAATATTGTTGGAGCATAGGCACCATGGGCCCATATAAATCACCATCCCTGCTTGTCTCATATGTATTTAGATAGACAATACTGTACATAGAAACAACCTATTTACACACTTGTGTAAACTAAAATGATGTAAACATGACAACATGGCCATTAGTATATCATATTGAAGCAGACCTTATGAAATGCTCTGGTGGGTCGTATACAGCTCACAGGTTGGGCACCACTGGGCTAAAAGTTATAAAGTAGGCACCACCTCCTCCAGACTGTGTTGTGTGGAGCAGGACGGGTGCCTAACTCATTCCTGCAAGAAATTCCTTAGGCTTCTAAGCTGCCTGACTCTAGGTGGCAGGTGCCTGCTCATAGATCACTAAGCAGAGCTAGGTACCTCCCAGCAGCCCAAACTTAGGTGTCTGTCTCTGAGAGAGGAGTGGGGCATGCAGTGGAAATAGAGAGCCTGAGACATGAGGCCTGGTAACAACTAACAACAGGGCTTCGTGCACAGGCCCCTCTGGTCAGTATCTCCCATTGGCTAGCTTAAGCTGCTCTCTGCTTAGAATGCTCTAACCACTGGACTACAGGATATTCTGATGTGGGGCTCCCTCCATCTCTCCTATGGAAGTTGTTCTACTTTAACAACAATTAAATATGAATTGCCCCTCCCCCCAAAAAGAGTCAGAATGATTCTGTAGTCTAATGACTAGGATATTCACCTGGGAGTTGTCAGAGCCCTGCTCCTCATCAGGCAGAGGGGGACCTGCAGTAGTGGTCCTGGATGAGTGCTCTAACCACTGGACTAAAGGTTATGAGGGAGGTCCTCCACTTTCCCCTTAGCTATTATGAGCAGATCTAGGTAGCCGCTGATCACACTTACTTATAGGCCCCACTCGTGAGTTAGGTGGACAAGCCTCTACCTTCCCCTGGCTCATGGATTGCTCTCAGCTTAGGCAGGAAATGGGTGTCTGGGTGCCTAGAAGTTAGAAAGGAAATACTGACAATGATCATAATTCAGACTTGTGATGCCACATTCTATCCAAGATAGGGAATAGGGGCCTAATTCTTCAGATACTTACTCAGATATACATATCCCTTTAAAGATGATGATGGAAACAGGGATGTATAGAAGAGTGGCAATGTTTCTGAACTGACTCAATATTTCTCTTATGTTCACATCTTAATACGTAGATGCAATTTGTCTTAATTCAGTAGCACTCAAACTTTTTTACTGCGACCCCTTTCACATTGCAAGTCTCTGAGTGTGACCCCCCTAATAAATTAAACACACTGTTTAATATATTTAACACCATTATAAATGCTGGAGGCAAGTGGGGTTTGGGGTGGAGGTTGACAGCTTGCGACCCCCCACATAATGACCTCGTGACCCCTTGAGGGGTCCCGACCCCCAGTTTGAGAACCCCGTCTTAATTGAATGAATTATGGAAACAAAAATTTTAACTTCATAAATAGGTTTAAAATACTTCCATTATCATAACGTATAAAACCCAATGGTTTTAAAGAAAGCAGAGCATCTTTAAAAGAGCTCAGTCCATTCAAAAGCCTTTTTAATCTTCAGCGTGTTCCTTGTGCTCAGACAATAGCAATGCTATGTAATAGCCGTGAGCTGGAAGAGAATTCTGGGTAATGAAATGCAAATGTCCACATCAAGCATCCTGCTCTACTTGTAACTAACTATTGAAACACTCTGCATATATTCTAAACACACTGCATAATTTTTGTTCTTGTTAATTACTATATGCATAGTAAAGATTATGGAATAAACACACTAGCTATTATAGGCAAAGGCTTTCTACAGCTACTTGTAATACTGAAAAAAAGAAAAAAGGGAGAGGGGAGAATTTACTTATATAGAAGACAGCTACATTGACTTTAAGCAGTGATGAGCTGCCAGAATGTTAATACTCGGTTCCCTACCCGGGTCTTCGGCGGCAGGTCCTTCACTCGCTCTGGGTTTTCAGCGGCACTTTGGCAGCGGGTCCTTCAGTGCTGCCGAAGACCCGGAGTGAGTGAACGACCCGCCGCCGAAGACCCAGTAGGGAACCGGTTATTAAGCGCCGCCCGGTGAGTCCGAGTCCGAGACCCCCCCACCCTAACTGCCCCCCAGAACCCCACCCCCACCCAACTCGCCCCACTCCCTGTCCCCTGACTGCCCCGACCCCATCCACCACCACCCCGACAGACCCCCGGAATTCCCACACCTACCCAACCCCCCTGTTCCCCATCCCCTGAACACACCCCCAGAACCTTCGCCCCCTCCAACTGTTCCCTTATCCAACCACTCCTCTCAGCCCCCGCCTGGCCCCCTTACCGTGCTGCTCAGGGTCGCGTGTATGGATGCCGCGCAGTCCGCTGGAGCTCACAGCCCCACCTGCTTACCATGCCACTCAAAGCGGCAGGAGCTACAGAGCTGCCCAGGAGCAGTCCAGAGTGCTGGTGCCAGGCTCTGCGAGAGGGGGGGAAGGCGGGGGAGGGGCCAGGGGAACCTCCCTCGCCGGGAGCTCAGGCAGGCCGGACAGGACGGTCCCGCAGGCCGGCTCCAGCTCACCACTGACTTTAAGTAGAGCAGAATCAGGCCCGATGTTGTTACCTTTAATGAAACCTCCAATAACGGGTTTCCTATGATATGTTGAGACATCTCAATTGTTATGGCGGTGAATCAGATAGGAGTTTTCTGCCAGTCTAAATAGTTTTTTTTTTACTCCAGAGCCCCTGACCTCAGTGATACCAGTGTAATTCTGCCTGTAATAACTAGAAGACTATATTGTAATATATGCACAAAGGGATAGGGTTAAGGTTGTTTACATGGAACTGTGAACTTTGCATTTTCTGACTCTTAAGTGCTTATCTGTGCATATTTACTGTTCTCCTAGCACAGTCCTTGTTGTATGGAATATTTATTAAAGCTTTGTGAAATTGGCAAGAAATTGTGATCAATGAAGTTGATAGCAGCATTAAACACTGCCAACTTAGGGCCTGATAAAGCAAAAAATATCAGACAGGCTGCTGATTCTGGATTTTAGAGAACTAATGTTGCCTGGACACGTTTAAACAGCTGCTGCATTTCACTGATGGGTGAAGTTATTCCAGTATAATTCTGTACTGTAACCCATATTAATATGTTGAAGTCAGTTGGAATCTTTTGTGTGTACAGACTGCAGGATCAGGCTATGTTTGTAAAACATTTTGTGAGAGAATATATATCAAATGGAAGATTATTTCTGAAAATCAAAATGCTGTTAGTCCTTAACAGAATGGGATATATTTCCCTCTGTATGTGATTCCCACTGACATGAATATGAATTTCTCTGTGGATCAAAGACTGACTATACCCCAAAGCGTCAGTCAGGCTGAACTCTGAATTTCCTAGATTAGTTTGTTTTGTCACAGCTGTTGCTATTTAAACAGTTTTTTTATTGGGTTGCTTGAATGGTTTGCTATCTTTCCACAAATAATTCATGTGTAAAACATGCACTTCAGATTGTGAGTTAAAGGCACAGATTTCTTTCTGGGAAGGGAGGGAGTTTTACACACCACATCTCCTCCTCCATGGACCAAACCATCACATCCACTGGGAAGTCTGCAGAGAACCATAAGGTCCTGGCCTATCACTGTAATGGCCCTCCCCTCCACTGGGAACTGGGATTGTTTAGTCTGCAGAAGAGAAGAATGAGGGGGGATTTGATAGCTGCTTTCAATTACCTGAAAGGGGGTTCCAAAGAAGATGGATCTAGACTGTTCTCAGTGGTACCAGATGACAGGACAAGGAGTAATGGTCTCAAGTTGCAGTGGGGGAGGTTTAGGTTGGATATTAGGAAAAACTTTTTCACTAAGAGGGTGGTGAAGCTTTGGAATGGGTTACCTAGGGTGGTGGTAGAATCTCCTTTCTTAGAGGTTTTTAAGGTCAGGCTTGACAAAGCCCTGGCTGGGATGATTTAGTTGGGCATTGGTCGTGCTTTGAGCAGTGGGTTGGACTAGATGACCTCCTGAGGTCCCTTCCAACCCTCATATTCTATGATTCCACAAGGGTCTCTAAGCCACTTCACCCTAAAAGCACTGTTTTGTGCCCATGTTGTTTCTTAAGAGGACTTGGGAGAGCAGGCAAGGAAAGGATTTACTGCTGGTGAAACCAGAATTAATTCCTATGTAAATGGTCATCCCACTAGGCTCTTGGGGTATATCTATACAGCAATAAAAACCCAGGGCTGGCCCATGTCAGCTGACTCGGGCCATAAATTTGGCTTAGATGTTTGAGCCTGGGCTCTGATACCTTCCAAGGGAGGAGGAGCCCAGGTTCCAGCCCAAGCACAACTGTCTACAGGAGCAGTTCTCAACCAGGGGCAGGGGCCTACTGGGGGGCTGCAAGTAGGTTTCAGGAGTCCACCAAGAAGGGGCCAATGTTAGACTCACTGGGGCCCAGGTCAGAAAGCTGAAGTGCTGCTATGCAAGGCTGAAGTCAGGAGCCTTGAGCCCTACCACCTACGGCTGAAGCCGAAGCCTGAGCAACTTAGCTTTGCAGAGCCCCCTGCAGCATGCGGCCCCGGGCTATTGCCTTGGCTTTTATATGCAGAAAAACAGTTGTTGTGGCACTGGTGGGCTGTAGGGTTTTTATATCAGTGGGGAAGAGCTCAGAAAGAAAAAGATTGAGAACCCTCCTCTACACTGCAATTTTATAGCCCCGCAGCCTGAGCCCAGCTGGCCCAAGTCAGCTGACACCAGCCAGCCGCAGGTGTTTTATTGCCGTGCAGACATACTTAGAGGTCTAATCCAGCAGACCTTTGATGGGAGGGGCTTTTATTGTGTCTGAGATCAGGTGGAAGCTTGCTGCAGAGGCACATTGAGTCAGTGTCTTTTCTGATACACATGATTAGTAGAGGGATTTGTGTGGCCCTTGGTTCCAGCAAATTAGAAACCTATCTGACTGGAAGCTTATGAAATATGTACTACTTAGCAAGAGATCAAAACCATATATATATATATACTTCATTAAACAAAGTGCATTATGTATCTGAGCATGTTAGAGTAGTTGCTTTGTTCAGAGCCATTCAAGTCTCTGGGGCAAATTAGTAACTGCAGAATTATTATTTTTTTAAATAAATGAGTGACAGGGAGGAGGCAGTGAATATTGTTTAGCCAAAAGTCAGAAGCAGCTTCTTTGTATCAGCGCTCTTGCATAATTAGGATGTGTTCTAATTTTAATTAAATATTATGCATATTCATGAAAACTCATTGAACTTCCAGACCAAGTAGATCTGATCCCCCTACCTCTTTTAATGTTTAGGGTTGTTCTCTACTCCCTCCTTCTTTTACTTTCAGATTTCTGTAGAACCACACAACTAGCTCCCATAATGTGAAGAATTACAACCTATGATAGCTTCCTATCTATTGCCTAGCTAATGCTAGAGCTCTGTTCAGTAGCTCCTTACTACAAATACCAATAGATAACAAATCATTAATGTGAAATTGCCAAATGTGTGTGTGCGTGTGTGTTTAATTGAGACAAAGGGCACAAAAATTGCTGCTCTACAGAACTGATATTTAACTTTCCATCAAAAAGCAATCATGATCTCTACAACATGAACATTAGCATTACCTCTGGGATATATTTTAATGCCACTATCCTTTTTGAAGTCTTAAGACTTCTTCTCCATAATTTTCTCACAGCTGCCATTGGCAGCACCATCCATCCACTTTTCCCTGAGTTTTTTTTATTAGGTTTCTGTGACTCTCCCCTTGCCTGGTTCTCCTACCTCTCTGACCATTATAGTATTGCCTTTGATCCTCTTTTCTCCCACCTGCCACCTACGTTGATATTAATGAGTCTGTCCTTGGTACCCCACTTTTACACTTGCTATTTGAGCGATCTCATCCACTCCTATGGGCTCATCACATTTACACTGATATCTAGCTCTCCCTCGCTATCTAGCTAGGTACTTACATAGTGATGCACCATAGCATCTGAGTGCCTGTCCAGGCTTACATTCATACATGTATGATACAGACTGTTCATGTCCCTCTGATACCACCTCCTCACGGAAATCCTACTGCTTTCTCATATTAAACATGTCAAAAATAAACTTCTTGTCTTTCCTTTTAAACCACCTCTCCTCTAATCTTTCTTCATTACAAGGATTGGTCTCTGTCCAAAGGTGATTGTTTTTAATTTTGGGCAAAAATGGTTCAGACAATTTTCAGTACAAAAATTGAGTAAATATAATGTGACTCCTTTCTTTGACGAGCCAGAACAGTTGGAATGAAAGTTGAAAGCTGGCATTAAAAGTAGTTCTCAAGTGTCACAAAGTGTTATGGTGAAATTTGTTTTTGGTCTGACCTATGGCCATCTGAAACTGTATATACAGTCCATTTTGCATAAGGTCTTTCATTAAGCTCAAAACGTGCCAAGTTCCATTGTGTGTAGATAATTTAGCTTGCACAGCAAAAGAGTACTGATGCTATATATAGGCTAAAGCAGAACCCTCACAGGAAGCCTTGCTTGTCTCCTGTGCACCTTAAGGTGCAAAGGTGAAGAGGAGACAGGCTCTGTTCTGCAGATTTTCTAAGGTGTGCATGTTCCAGTGGTGTCTATCCAAACAGTATGATTATGGGATTTACATGTGCTACTGTCAGTCTTTTTTGCAAGTCAGTGAAGCTTGAAAAAGTCTCCTTTTCCAGATTGTTCTTTTAAAAGAAATTAATAATCTAGGAACTGTCATACAAAAAACAGCCAAGAGAACATTAAGACTGCATGGATAGGCATTCAGAAAATGCCAGTCAAACTCTGCCTTTCATTGCACATGAATTGTGGCCTTGCCTAGACTAGAATTTAAAGCTTTAACTTAACTAATTTAGCACACGTTAAAAGCAATGTACTTTATCTACATTATATTTCTCAAATAGGGTGGCCAGGTGTCTGGTTTTCGGAATGCTTGGTCGAAAAGGGACCCTGGCGGCACCAGTCCCACGCGGCTCATCTCCAGGGAGACAAGTGGGGTCCCACATGTGGTGGGAAGCAGACACTGCCCAGAGCCAGAGTACACTGGAGTCCGGACAGGACGCAGAGAGAAACTGGCGAGTGGGACCAGGGGGTGGAGAGGAGCCCTTGGTTGGCCAGTGGGGAGGCCGAGAAGAGCAAGTAGTGGGCAGGGGGAGGGGGGGGAGTCAGGGGGCTGGCAGGATCTTAGGGCACAGTGCAAGCAGAGCTGGCCTGGCCCCTTCTGAGCATGGACCTGGCCCCTTCTGAGCATGGGCCCGGCTCCATGGCACTGCTGGCGCCATTGTAAACCCGGCACTGGGTGCAGGGGAATGGGCTGAAGTGATGCAGAGACAGGGCTGATTGGGAGCAAAATTAATTGCTGGGCAAGGGATGGGTAGATGTGGGAGGAAAACCTGCAGCAGGGGCCAAAAATCACCTCATCCAATATATTTGGGAGCTTGGGCAATGCTAAATGTGCCTCACACATTGGGGATGGGGCATTCCAAAGTCAGAGCGAAACAAGCCAATGCAACCCTGTGTAAAAATATCAGCTCTTCTGGGGGCTGCTGCATGATTTTTGAACTGAAGCTGGCAGTATTGCTCACGGCCAAGCTTTGTCTTGGTCAACGAGGACAGCACGGTTAGAGGCGGAGTAGGGAGAGGAGCTGTCCCTGCTCTTCTCTTGGGGAGCGTCCCGCGGCAACTGGGGCGCAGTGGTCAAGATGAACTTGTCTAAGCGTTATCTCCCCTTCCTCCCCACCCCAGCATGAGTCTGGTCCTGGCCCACCCGCCAAGCTGCCCCTGCCTGCAGGCGGACTCTCCTCCCGGGGGAGTCTTTCCCACATATGACCAGCAGAGGGGGCTGTGCTAAGCCTGTTCCTCGCCACTCTCCTACTGCTGCCCCGCGCCGCAATAGGAGGGTGAAGGCTGCAGCGGCCCCAGCCCCGCCGGTCCTCGCGCTCTAGCCGGCGCACGCGCTCCCTTGCAAGCTCTCGAGCTTCTGCCCCCCACCAGAGGAATGACGTCATGGGTTTGGTCGTGGAGCATTGTGGGTCGGGAGGGGCCGCCATCTTCGGTAGGGCGGAGCGAGTCGCACAGGCTGGGAGCCGGGAAGGGGGCGCGCAGCGGCGGCGATTCTTATTGCCCGCAACTGTCAGTGCCGCTCCCGCGGGAGGGGTCTTGCGTCGGCAGCTGTAGTAGCTCCTAGGGCGGCCGGCGGGTGGGGAGGCCGCCGGGGTTGGTGGTGCCGCCCCGCTCCCCCTGACATCCCCTCCGGTTCCTTCCCGGGGTGAGCGGCCCCGGCCGCCTCGCCAAGCCCTGCGCGCATCGCCGCAGCCTGCAGCACCCGAGCGGTGAGTGAGGGAGGGGAAGAGGCCGGTTGTGGCCAAGCCCGTGCCTGTCGGGGGCTGGAGCGGTGAGGGAGGGTGATGGGACCCTGGGTGGTGTATGGGGAGGGGATATGGGAGTGAGCCCTGTGCCTGGCTGGAGCTATGCGGGGGGGTGATGGGACACGGGGTGGTATATGGGGAGCCGAGCCCTGTGCCAGGCTGGAGCTGTGGGGGAGGGTGATGGGATATGGGGAGGGGATATGGGGAGCCGAGCCCTGTGCC
>NW_023260573.1:0-3721 GCF_013100865.1 Trachemys scripta elegans
CCCCCTAGAGGGGAAAAGGCCCTGTGCCCCATTCCCCACCCCCTTGCGCTGAACACTCCCCCACCAGCGCCCCCTAGAGGGGAAAAGGCCCTGTGCCCCATTCCCCACCCCCCTGCGCTGAACACTCCCCCACCAGCGCCCCCTAGAGGGGATGCCCTATTCCTCACCCCTCCAAGCCAAACACTCCCCCACCAGCGCCCCATAGAGGGGTAAAGACCCAATGCCCCATTCCCCACCCCCCTGATCCGAACACTCCCCCACCAGCGCCCCCTAGAGGGGAAAAGGCCACGGGCACGGGCCCCCCAGAGGGGAAAAGGCCCCGGGCCCCATTCCCCACCCCTAGAGGGGAAAAGGCCCCATACTCCCTGAGCCCACCAGCCCCATGCTGTTTAATTTTCGGTGCTTTATGTCCCCCCTCAATAAAAAGACCTAGCCATTCCCCCCAGTCAATGAAGAGGCGCGTCTCAGCAGCTGGAAAGCTCGCGGTGTCCCCCTGCCCGCCGAGCGCCGCAGCGGGGTGGAGAGATATCGCCTGGCTCTTGCCCCGCTTGTTTTTCCAGGGAGAGGGAAGCTGGCTTTGCTCTCCCGGGCCGGCTCGGCGCGCAGGAGAAGCGCCGAGGGAGCGGAGGATGCAATTTGTCTTGGGGAGTGGCACTTGATCAATTCGATTTCAAAACTCTAATTATACCGACAAAGGGCTCCGCACGGCGCCGCTGGCTGCGAGTCAAGCTTTGTTTATTTATTTCTGCGCACGCCTGCGACGTTCTCCCCTTTGTCCTTTCAGACTTTGCTGGAAGAAATGAGGTCACGGCGGAGGGGCAGCGGCAGATCCGGCGGGTGGGGGGCTGAAAGGGGGGGGGGGGGGGGGGGGGCTGTGTGTGCCTGCACTGTGGGTCGGGATGGAGGGGCTGTGACAGACTCACAGATCGAGCCCGCTCTTGGCCTCATACTGTCCCTGGGGTTGGTTGTGATTCCCGAGCTGGGCCTCCTGGTCACCAGTCGCTGGGGTGTCCATTCTCCAGGTCATTGGCCGGGGTCCGTCGCTGGCCCTCTGTAACAACAAACTCCCTCTCCCATCCCCTCGTTAAACCAGTAACGCTCAGGGAAACTGAGTCCCACCCCCTCCGCATGCAAACCATTGGAAAAAACAAGGAAAATACCAGGAACCCCCCCCCACACTTCATCACAGGGGTCTTGGCAGAGCTTTGGGGGGCGGGGAGCCCAGGGCTGGGATAATGGGGTTGTGGGTCGGGATTCATGGGTGATGGCGGGGGGGGGGGGGGAGGCCATGGAAAACAGGGGGTTGCAAGCTGGTAGCAGGCAGCCAAGACTGAATTACCTGGGGGCTGTGGGGAAGGATGGTGGGGCACCTACAGACTAGGTCAGGCCTGCGTGGCCCCTGCCTGCATTGTGCCTGACCAGACCCAGCGGGGACGGGGAAGTTCCCTTAGCCCACCTGTGTTCTTCACAAGGCCCGGCCGTGGGAATCGACGGGGCACACACCCGCCTCTCTCTCGCCCCATTGTAAATAACCATTAGAAGATATTATCCGCCCGCTACGTGGAATATTAAAAAACTAATTAGAGCCAACTTTAAAGCAAACTGGGGTCTGTTCCTTGCTCATTTGCCGAGCTGTATAATAGATGCCTGGCTCTTTCTTTCAGGCAGACGTTGTCAATCTACAAATCTTTTGTTAAGAGTAAATGGATACAAATAGCTGTTTTCCATTTGCACGGCAGCATCTGTTACTGCCGGGGAAATTTGCATGGCTAAATATAAATTATGCATGATGTCATTTATCAAAAAGGGGGTGAGGGATTGCGAGGGGGGAACCCAGGCAAACAGAGGGGGAAGGTGTCACAACAAATCATAACACAAACCGTTTGCACTTGTCAGCGTCAGGCCGCAAAGCGCTCAGCAAAGGAGGGCGGGTGGTCTTGGCCCCATTTTACAGACGGGGAAACCGAGGCAAAGAGGGCGGGGAGGATGTCGTCAAATGGACACTGCCGGAGCTGGGAACAGAATTCAGGAGTCCTGCTCTAACCACTAGTCCACACCCCCCTACTCAGAACTGGGAATGGAACCCAGGAGTCCTGATTCCCAGCCTCCCCATCTCTGACTGCTAGACCCCACTCCCCTCCCAGAGCTGGGGGTAGAACCCAGGAGTCCTACCTGCCCGTCTGTAACCCAGCAGGCAGCACAGCTGGGTAAGCACCGAAGGAAAGGGTCCCTCGTACCCGCACAAGGCACTCTCCCCCCCCCCCCCCCCCCCCGTTGATAGCCCCATCAGTTATAACCCGCTCCGGCGCCATTTGGAAGCCCAGCAGCAAATGTACCTGTGCGTTGCTGGGATGAAAAAGGCCCCGGCTCGCAGGCTGGCATATGGTGGAGAGGCGCGTTTTATCGGCCTTGTCAAATCCTGCGTGTCGGAGCCCTGGCGGGGGGAGAGTGGGGGGTGCCCAGCCCCGGGGCTGGCTCTATGGACCTTCCCTCTAGACTCTCTGTGGTGGGGGATGAGGGGGGGGGGGGGCTTAGCGCCCAGCTGGAGACGTGGGCTGACCCCTCCTGGGGTGAGTTTCCCTGTGCAAAGAAAGCGCTTGGCACCCCGGAGCCCTGGCGGCAAAGGTCAGATCCTGTATGTGATCTTCCGTAGGGCCCAGGTCACCCCTGGCGCCCGCCCGCTCCACCCAGGCCCAGAGCAAACCGACCACGCCAAGACCCCGGTTGAGTCCCTTAGAACTCAGCCCCTCAAGGCCGGCCTTCCCCACGCGCGGGGAGCCGGGGGGCTGTGGGAGACGGGGCTGGCTGGGGAGGCGTGTCCCGGGAGAGGGGGGTTGGAGCTGCCCTCCTTGGCACCGGCCAACCTGGGCTGGGCAAAGCCCCGGAGAACAGGGGGTGGGGGGCTCTCACCTGCCCAGGTGGGGCGGCCCCCTCAGCTCCTGCTTGGGATCAGGGCCCAGCTGGTGCAGCACCAGTGGGGGCGGGGGTTACCCTCCTTCCCCAGGCGCTGCTGCTGGGGCCTTGGGAGGGGAGAGGGAACAGCTGCCCCCCCCCAGTGGGAAATCAGAGGGAAACCCCCCCCCCGCCCCTTCACAGCCTCCCTCTGAACCCCTCCCATTCCAGCTACGGTTCCCTGACCCCCTTCTCTTCCCCAGCCCCCCCCACCAGATCTCTGCTTCCTCTCCCACTCCCCAGCCCCCCTCTGCTTCCCCTCCTACTGTTCCCCCTGGGTCTCTGCTCCCCCCAGTCCCCCACTCCCCAGCCCCCCTCTGCTTCCCTCCCACTGCTCCCCCTGGGTCTCTGCTCCCCCCAGCCCCCCACTCCCCAGCCCCCCTCTGCTTCCCCTCCCACTGCTCCCCCCCTCTGCTCCCCCCGGGGCCCCCAGCCCTGACTCCCGAGCCCCGGGGACCCCGAGCCCCGCCCTGGCCAGTTGCGCAGGGGGGAGGGACGGAGCCGCCGCCCCCAGTGACCCCCCGGCCCGGGCCGCCCTTCCCCGGGCGGGGGGCGGAGGCAGCGGGACTCGGGAACCTGCCGCTGCTGCTGGCGGAGCGAGTCCGCCCCGGCCGCAGCATGGGAGGGACCCGGCCCGGGTTCGCCTTCGCCCGCCAGCTCAGGAGGCATCCCGGAGTGAGTGACCGGCCGGCCGCTGCCCTGCCCCGGCCCGGCCCCCCTCTGCTCTGCGCCCCGCTACCCCACTTCTTCCCCTGTCCCCTTCTTCCCC
>NW_023260573.1:13561-33137 GCF_013100865.1 Trachemys scripta elegans
GGCACCGGCAGAGCTGGGGGAACCCAGGGTTGGGGCTAGCAGGGGCTGTGGGTCGGGAGTGAGGGGCACCAGCTTAGCTCCGTGTGTGTGTGTGTGTGTCTGTGTGTGTCTGTGTGTGTATTGTTCAGATCCAGATTAAAAGCGGGGGAGTGAGGGGGTGGGACTGGGGCAGGCCGGGCGGGTAGGGGCTGGTTCCTTTACTCAGCGGCTGTTGTTGCGATCAAGCAGAGACAGCAGGAGGCGTTTTCTGTAACTGAATGTACAATTAACACCAGCTTGGCCCCTGTCCCGAACTATCGATTCCCCCCCCCCCCCCCCGAAGTAAAATCCAGGCCCTGGAAGCTGCGGTTTCGAAAAGCGCCTTTTATAAATAACCCGGGTCACCAGCTGCCAATTGCTTTAATGCAGCCTCCGTACAATTTAATAAACGTAATAGTGTCTTCCTTCATTGTGACAAAGATACGCGCCCGAGACGGCTGAGCCGAGTGGAACACGCATGCCGGCTGATACACCCTGACACACACACACAGATACCCCTGACATGCACACACATAGATAACACTGACAGACAGACACACAGATACCCCCTGACACACACAGAGAGATACACTGTGACAGACAGACACACACACACAGATAGCCCCTGACACACCCACCCACAGATACACACTGACACATACACACACACACACACAAAGATACACCCTGGTAGAGACACACACACGCAGATACACTACGCATGTGCACACACATTCACACACACACGGATACACCCTGAGACACACACATAAATACCCCTGAGACACACACATACACACGCAGATACACCCTGACATACACATTCACATGCACACAGAGATACCCCCCCCACACACACACACAAAATAAGCAACCACCGGCTCGTGCACCCATCTTGGCTCTACCCGGTTTTGCAAACACTCGTCAATTAAACCTCAAACGCCCCCCCAGGCGGGGAAGTATCCATGTCACTGTCTTATAGGACCTACTAAGGCCACAGATAGAACCCAGGAGTCCTGGCTCCCAGCACCCCCACCCCTCCCAGCTCTAACCATTAGGCCCCATTCCCCTCCCAGCCCTAGCCAGGGGGCAAAATCTTCCTGCCAGCGTTAACCCCCCGCCATGCCGGACCCCCTGCTGCCCTTTCTGCGCCATTCAGCTCTAGGGCGTCCCCCGCACCTCCACGCCGGCGTCTCCCCCTCGCTGCTAACCACCGGCTCACTGGGGCCGAGCGTACCGGGATGCGGGGGCAGGGAGGGCCAAGGCCTGAGCCCCCCCCCAGGCAGCTGGGGAGCGTCCTGCTCCAGGGCCCAATGGACACATGTGCTTAACACGAACCTCTGGCTTTTGGGCTGCAGGGGAGATTCGGGGCAGGGGGAGGGGAGGAGGCCAGTGCCTAGAGCTAAGCACTTTGCTGGATCGGGGCCGAAATGAACAGGATGCAAATTCCCTCCCTGCCCAGCTGTCCCAAGCCAGGCGGGTGGGCACACACGCACACACGCGTGTGCAGGACACTTGTACACGCCCGCCCGGGTGCTCGTGGTCTGGGAGCAAGTCCCGGGATAAGAAGTTACATTCGAATCTTAATTCTCTTACCCCTGGAAATCCATTATTAAGAATTAGCACCGTCGAGTCAATTACAAGACCCGGCCCGTAGTTCCACGAATTGATTGGACTTGCCGGGCTGTTAATTAAATCTGTTACCGATGCTCTGATCATGGTGGGCGTTGACTCTTGCTAAAGAATGGCCCTTTGTTACAATATGTAAATCGCACATTTGCATGGCGCGTGTTCCGGGAGAGGCTGTGACCCGGGGCTCCGGATCGACCCCCCCTCAGCAGAGTTGTCTCTGCGGCGTCTCCCAATCCCCAAAGCGACGCATTCGCTAAAACGTTTCCAGGCTCCTGCCGGGGTTTCCGGGCCCCGTCCTGGCAGCTCGCACGCCCCAACCCACGCTGGCGTGCGTGTGCATAAGGGCACTCCCAGACGTGCATCCACCAATGTGTGCACACGCACCGATGCGGGCACACGCATGTGCATAAGGGCACTCCCAGACGTGCATCCACCACTGTGTGCACACGCCCACATGCCCCGATGCCGGCACATGCATGTGCACTCACCACCTCGGCACACGCAACCATAGTGTGCACACGCTTGTGAACACACACACATGCATGCGCACAAACACACACTCAAAGAGGGGAGGCGCAGCAGGGACCCACCCCTCCCACCCCTGGGTCGTCCGTGGGGCAGGCCATCAGTCACACCCCTACTTTGCAAAGACCGTTGTGTCCAGGTGTTATTGCCCCTATGCAAAGGGCAAAGCTAGATCCCAAATCGCCCCCTCACCCCGGAGCGAGCCAGCCCTTGTCCTGAACTGCCCAGGGTGCAAAGCCCCTGGGGAGGGCGCGGCGGGAGACAACAGGCCCCTTTCTGCCCAGCTTGGCAGGGCCTGCAAACTCGGTTGCCAGGCAGAGATGGGTAAACCAGACTCCGGAGGCCCAGGCAGAGTCAGGAAAGACACCGATGTCCAGGAGCTCTCCTGAGAGCTGACTTGAAAAAACGCAGCTAGGAAAAGCAGTTGCCTCCCGCCCCATGTCCTCGCGACGCCAGGAGCCCGGAGCAACAGCCTCCGACTGGCCCCGGTGAACGGCGCAGTTACCGCCAGGACCCAGGCCGCAGGGATGCGCAGAAGGGGGAGGCGGGGAGCGACGGGCGTGGGGTGGGCTCGGGGCAGCATGGCGAGCCTTTGGGCTGAGTCAGGCGGGGATGGGGATGCAGGAGTGGCTGGACCCCGTGACGACGGCAGGGAGAGATGGAGCCGTGTCTGCTCCATTGCGGCTGGAGGACGACGGGTCTCACCTGCCTCGGGGGGGGGGGGAATCCAGGATGAGGGGGGACTCGGGCCTGATGGGGCGAGGAGACGGGATGGCAGGGAGGCAGGACGCCGGGGTTCTGATCCCCCACAGCTGGGAGGCAGGAGCCCGGGATAGATGGGCCCCACCCCAGGCCGGACCGCAGTGCAGCGAGCAGACCCTGCCCTGTCCCAGGGGGGCTTCAGGGATTGAGGGGGAAATACACAGCCCGGCCCACGAGGAATCCTGGGCAGCGGGCAACAGGCAGGAGAGGTCCCCCAGCAGCCCCCTGCCCGGGGCAGGGGTCCCCCCGCCCAAAGCAGGGCTGCCAGCTGATTTCAGGAGGTGCACGGCGGCCTCTAGTGGCAAGTGTGTGTATAGCTAGGCCGGCTGCAGGCACACGATCCCCAGAGGTGAGCGCAGGTCCCTACACAGCAATGGACAGGCTGGGAAAGTGTGTGTGTGTGTGTGTGTGTGTGTGTGTGTGTGTGTGTGTGTGTGACCCGCCACAGGCCCAGGGCCGGGAACCGTCACAGCCTGGCAGACAGGATGTCAGCCCCCGGGACGTTCTCCCAGGCAAACAGGGGAGCCGCGCACTCGAAATCACCGTCAGGTGGGTGCCCAACAGGTTGGCAGCCTGAATCCAAGAGTCACTATCAATGGCTCACTGTCTCAGTGGGGGGGTGTCGTGACCGGGCTCCCGCCCCGGGGCTGGTACTAGTCAGTCTTTTATGAATGATTTGGAGAATGAGGTGGGCAGGGCGCATGGACAATGTGCAGAGGCCCCCACGCAGGGAGGGGTTGCAAGCACTTGGGAGGCCAGGGTTAGATTTCACAATGGGCTGGACGCATTGGAGAACTGGGCTACAATCAATAGGACCCTTGGGAAGGAAAAACCAAGCGCCCAGCCCCACCCTGGGGACTATCTGGGGAGGGGATGGCACTGCTGCGAAGGAGCTGGGGGGCAGAGCAGCTCACAAATCGAACACGAGTCAGCCGTGTGAAGCAGTTGTGAAAAAGGCTCGTGTCATCCCGGGGTGTGTGAACGGGAGCGTCATGCGACAGACCCGGGCAGTAGCTGTCCTGCTCGACTCGGCCCTGGGGAGGCCTCAGCTGGAGTCTGGGCCCGGTTCTGGGCCCGCCGGTTACGAGCGAGGTGGGTAAATTAGAGGGTCCAGAGGAGAGCGACAAAGACAATCGAAGGGTTCAAACCCCGGAGCTGTGCGGGAAGGTTAAACCCCAGGGCAGGTTTAGTCCTGAGAAGAGAAGCCGGAGCGGGGCCGGAGAACAGCCCTCGTGTTGGGATCGATTGTTCTCCGTGGCCACTGGAGGCAGGACAAGACCATTGGGCTTCACCTCTAGTGAGGGAGAGTCCGGTTGGATCTTGGGCAAAACTTTCTAACTCTCAGGGCCGTTCAGGTCCCGTCACTGGAGGTGTTTCAGAGCAGGTTGGCCAAATCCCTGTCAGGGCTGGGCTGGGTTTACTGGGCCCTGCCTCTCGCGTGGTGACGTCACCCAACCCGCAAACGAAGCCAAGGAAGGAGACGCCAAAGGGCCCCAGTGTCAGAAGCTGCCTCCAGGGTCATGAATCTGAATCCAGCTTTTCTCATTGAATACCGGGAAGGAAAATGGACTGAGAAGAACCCAGGGGTCCTGCTGGCGAACAGCTGGAACTGGGCTAAACCCTTCCCCACGGCGATTACACAGTACGGACAGAGGGAGAGTCAGTCCTTGGCTGGAAGAGCTTCAAGGGGTGGGAGGGGAAACTGAGGCACGCAGAGGGGAAGTCATTTGCCCAAGGTCACCAGGAATAGAACCAGGTCTCTGAAGCCGACTGAGCGCTCTGCTCACTGGGCCATGCCACCTGAATGGACCAAGCTGCATCTCGTGAGGAGCAGCAGCACGCCAGCCTGGGGGAGCTGCATCTCAGCGCTGGATAAAGGGTCCCTATATACACAGCCGCTGCGCCCCACCCCAGAGGTGGCTGCATCTCAGGGGTGCTGTGTGCCTATAATGTGTAAAGATATGGCGGCTCCAGCTCCGATCAGCGTGATAACCCGCCCTGTCCCATACTGGTGTCACGAAGTTGGGGATTTTCTTAGTGCTTTGCATGAATACTGTGTGTGCCTCAGTTTCCCTGGAGGTGGTGGGAGTGGGTTGGCTGGTGCAGAGGACCCCGGACAATGGCCTGGAGACGGGGGACCCTAGCAACTGGTGACGGAGAGGCCCAGCCCAGCTTGGAAGTCAGCCGGTTCTGGCCAGTGGGAGGATGGAGCTGTGAGTCCGTGACAACTGGCCACCCCGTTCCTGGTGGCTACAACCAACTCACTGCCCCAGGTGCTAATTAGCCGCATTTCACAGTTGGGGAAACTGAGGCCCGGAGAGACTAAGGGACAGGCTTGCCAACAAGCCCTCCAGCAGGACCCAGCCACGTCATCCGGCGCCTCCGCTCTTTGAAGCCGCCCCGTTTCCCCCAGCGAGGATAAAGACGTTAACTCACAGCCACAGGGGCCCTATACAGCTCGCAGGACCCACGCCAGCCGCGCGGCCGGAGCCACAAGCCCCCGGTCCCTTTCAAACGGCGGGTGAGAGCCAGCCGAACTTGTCAAAGAACAATTCCTCTTCTCGACAAAGTACCCGGGAGAGCAGAGATGCCGCCTCGCCCTTCAGCTGACCTTCAGCTGCCTTGCCAATTAGGCATTTTCCAGAGGTGCTTATTGCTAAACAATGAACTCCTCATCAGCCCGGCGCCGGGGACCCGGCTCTGACAGCAGAGCATTATTTTCCTCAGCAATTACAGGCATGCAAAGAAATCTCAGCCTTCCCCGCCTGTTAATTACTTATTTTGACAGTCTTTATATGTCACGCAACAAAAGGCGAGAGGGAAAAAAATAAAAACCCGTCTGAAGCCCCTTGCAGAAAAAGTTTCTGAATTTCTTGGCGCCTCGGCCTTTGATTTCATTCCTCTCCAGCCATCGCCTCCCTTCGGCCGGGCCAAAGACCTAGGGAGTTGCATTTAGCGCCTCCTAGCTTTCGGCCGAGGAACGGGTCCCTTTGGGCATTACCGCATTGGTGCCCTGACGGCAGGGTGGGCTGTGCTGCGGGAGGGGGGGATCTGGGGACTTCACTAGGAAATGAAACTCTATTCACAGCAATTGTGATTCAACTGCCAAGAGGAGGAATTTGTGGACCTGAGGCAGATTTGAACTGGCGACATCTAGAGGAGATTCAGGGCTGTTGTTTATTAGGTGTATTACAGTAGCACCCCCCCCCCCGCCCCCAAGGAGGCAGAAGGGAAGGGTGGCCTAGTGGTTAGTGTGCCAGCCTAGGAGATCTGGCTTCAAATCCCTGCTATGCCACAGGCTGCTTGTTTGACCTCTGGCAAGTCACTTAACCTTTCCCCTGCCTAACACGTGAGGATCGCTACATGAGACATTATGGGGCGCTCACACGCCTGTGATGCGAGGGCAGCACCGGCCGTCTGTCCCTGCCTTGAAGAGCAGGCCCTGGCCTGGCTGACTCCTGGTTAACTCTTTATGTTGCCCCAGTCAGTACCTAGGGCGCTCGGGGCATGCGCCCAAGCTCCCCCCCCTGCCTGGCCTTCATCCCCAAGCCAGGCTCAAAATCCAGCCCACACCTCCTCCTTTGGGGCTGCTCAGCCCACACCCTGGGTCCTCTGTGCCCAGGGAGCCCCTCCCAGCTCCCTTACCACTGGCTGGGGTAATGTCAGCCTAAAACCACTTCAGCCTTTCACACCTGGTCCCAGCATGGGCGGGTACAGGTACTTATAGGCCAGCCGGTGCCTGCTCCCAGGTTCCCCCGGCCCACTCAGCCACCAAGCCGGCCGCGTGTCTGATCTTCCAGCAGCTCCCAGCCTGACGTCACTCCCCCGCTCCCCAGCCAGGGCCAAGCCTGCCGAGCTCTCACGCCCGGGCAGCCCCTGGCACGCAGCACTGGCGCTTCGCTTCACCGGGGGTCACGCCGGGTCCCCATTAAGGAGAAGCAAAGCCCAGCAGGTGCTGCTGTCCTCGGCCCCCGCCCCCACCCCGGTGACCCTCCCCTTCCTGGTGACTAATGCGGGGACGAGCGGCTACAAAATCAATTCCCATCCCAGCCAGGACACGAAGGGAACGTGGCCAATCAGGACTGCGGCTCCGTAACCAGATCGTGTCATTTTTCTTACTGAACTTCATAAGAGGAAATCAATGGCAGATCGTGTGCTCCCAGCTCATCCCTCCCTCCGGGGAGCCAGCCCAGCCCCCGCCTCTGGGGTGAGCCAGGATGCCCCAAGGCCCAGCTCTCCCCCATTATTTCAGCCCCAGCCGTTCCCTCCCTAGCCCCGCGGCTCCAGGCACCGAGACATCTCTGCTACCTTGTGAGAACACCCCTAAACCCCATCCTGTCTTTTCACCCTGCGCCAGGCTCCCTTTTCCCTTGCACAAAGCCCTTCAAAGTCCTTCTCTGCCGCTCTTTGTTGTGTAGCAGGCTGGGTTGTGTCACGCAGGCTGGGCTGCCTTGCGCTGAATTCCTCCGTATTGTGTTGCGCGACATTGTGTTACTTCGCTCGGCTGCACGGCCACGTATTCTGCTGCAGGGGCCCGGCGGCCTGCGTTGCACAGAACCGGGTGGTTTGGGGAATCACCTTGTGTTGAATTGTCCGCTGAGCTGTGGAGTGGCATTGCATTGTGTTACGACGCCACCATATTGTATAGATTTGTGTTGCCCTGGCTAAGCGGCAGGTTGCGTGCTCGCACATTGCATTGTTCTGTGGTGCATGCTATTGTGTTTCATTGACCTGCACTGTAGGGTGTTGTGTTATAACATGATGGCTGCTTTGTGTCGTTATGCTGCATTGTACTGACCAGCGTGTTATGTTACACTGAGTTACATGACATTGCATACTTCGATTTCATTGTGTTGTGTTGCATTATGTTGCGCTACATTATACTATGTTGCTTTGCATGATATTGCCTGGGAGTCGGTGTCACGCTGCATTGCATTCTGTTCTATGCTGCCACATGACGTTACATTGTGTTGCGTTGCATTGTGTTGCCTCCCGTTTTGGGGCTGCCTTGTGTCGCAGTGCACCACGGCGTGTTGCATTTGTATGGTTTTACAAGGCACGGTTGCAGATGGCCGGTTGCGGTGCACCGTGGCACGGTTGCAGACAGCGGGTTGCATTGCACCGTGCGGCCGGTGGCGGTGCACCGTGGCGCACGCCTGCAGATGGCGGGTTGCGGTGCACTGTGGCACACGGCTGCAGACGGCCGGTGGCGGTGCACCGTGACGCCTGGCTGCAGACAGCCGGTGGCGGTGCACCGTGGCGCATGGCTGTGGATGGCAGGTTGTGTTGCACCGTGGCAGACGGCTGCGGATGGCGGGTGGCAGTGCACCATGGCACACACCTTGGTTGTGTTGTACTGTGGCACACGCCTGCAGATGGCGGGTTGCGGTGCACTGTGGCACATGGCTGCGGGTGGCGGGTTGCGGTGCACTGTGGCACACGGCTGCAGACGGCCCGTGGCGGTGCACCGTGGCACACAGCTGCGGATGGCGGGTTGCGATGCATCGTGGCGCACAGCTGCAGACAGCTGGTGGTGGTGCACCGTGGCACACGGCTGCAGATGGCCGGTGGCGGTGGACCGTGGCACACAGTGTGGCATTGTTGTGCGACATTGTGTCACCCACCAGCTGGTTGTGCGGCATGCGCACAGCTCCATCCCTGCGAAGCAGAGGCAAGGGAGGGGCAAAAAAAAAAAAAAAAGGAAATAAACCAAGGTCTTTCCTAAGTCAGTCGTGTTTTATACACACTCTCCGCAAAGCGGGGCCTGTTCCTTCCGATTCGTTCAAGTGACTGGCAATAATTATGGGCCAATTAGCCTGTTAAATGCAGATTCCTTTGTAAAGAGCCTTTTTGTCACTACCTGGGGCTGTCCCACCCCAGCTGAGAATTCATGCCAATTAACTGGTATCTTAAAGGGCCAGCTGCCAAAGTTGGTTTTTTTTCCCCGCACACCTACAAACAGCACACGGTGTTTGTGGATTTTGTCAGTTGTTTGCAATCCCGCCCAGCAGCGTGCAGCCCCAGTTCTGTCGCCACCGGAACGGATGGATTTTCCTCGGGAAACTTGAAACGAGCGCGGCTGCTGGTGCCGGTGGGTCCCCTATGACTCTCGGCCCCAGCCACGCGTCGTAAATGGGACCGTCAGGGCCTGGGCTCTGTGTAAACAGCCCCCCGGAGGATCCTCCACACAGGGGGGCTTCACTGGCTGGTGTGGAGCGGGGTACAGGCTCTGCACCCCACTTCTGGCTCCTAGAGTGGGGGGAGGGATCAGGGGTGCAGCTAGACCCCAATGCACTGGGTGGATATTTGCTGCAGCTAGAGTAGAGGTAGAGCAGCCTGAGGGTCGCTCTACCTTGCGCCAGAGGCTGGGTCGGGCTGAGACTAAGAAGTGGGGTAAAGAGCCCTTGACTGAGAATCAGGCTCCAGCTTTTCTGTTTAAACTAGAGCGGATCTCGAAGACCAGCCCTGGATATGTCAATCCAATGGCTAGTTCCCCTCAGCGTTAAGCTTTTGCGTTTTATTTCCAGTCTGGACTTCTCTCCCTTCAACTCCCAGCCCTCAGCTCACGTTAGACCTTTGTCTGCTGGATTGACGAGCCCATTATCCAATTTCTCTCCCCCACGGCGGGTTGTGAGCACGTCACCCCTTCACCTGCCTTTTGAGATGCTAAGCTGGCAGCCAGCAGGAGCTCAATCGCGCCGAGGCAGGTTCTCCCATCCTTTAATCAGTCTCGTGCCTCTTCTCTGAACCCTCTCCAATTTCCCAGCCTCCTCCGAGAACCGGGGCCAGAATTCCAGCAGCGGAGAGAATCAAACCCCCCTCCAACGGCAAAACCAGCCGACACCGTCCGGAACCAACGTGGCTTCTGTTGTCTCGACTCAATCCCATTGCGACGGAGCAGGGGGCGGTTTATTAAAAAACCCACTGACACCATGGCAGACAATTCAGAGAGCGGCCGTCCCACGACACTTTTAAAAGGTAAAAAAGTCCTTCCCGTTCCAGCAGCCTGGCAGAGCCGTGAGGCAGGGAGCGGGCGTCCAAACAGCCAGGACTAAACCGGGAAACACACCGGAAAAGAGCTGAATTCTGAACATTTATTTTCATTAAGCTCCGTTCCAAAACCCCAGGCCAGAAGAGTGAGACTTACCTGCTGCTCTCCGTCAAAACCAAACAAAACCCCGGCTGTCTGAGCAGCGTTAATGAGTCCTGCCAGCCTTATCTGACAGGGACAGGTGGGGAAACTGAGGCAGGGAAAGACGAAGGGACTTGGCCAAAGGGAATGGGACCCAGGAGTCCGGGCTCCAGAAGGTTCCTCGCAAGTTGACAATGAGATCATCCACCCGTCCGGCTTTTTGGTTATTCAGCTGTACAGCGCCTGGCGCAGCAGGGCCCTGGGCTGCCGGGGTGTCCCTGGGATATTAATAACCATTGCTGCATGCGGCCGCTAGCCCCCCCTTCCTTGTTTTGCAAGGTCCCTGAGCCGCTTTGTGCCACCTGAGCGAGGGGGGCGCGGGGCGGGCAAGCGATGCCCTGGCCCATCCCAGCGTCTCGCAGCTGTTCCCGAAATGCCACCAGCTCCAGCTGCAGCCACCGTGAGCCCAGGCGCCGCGTCAATTAGCAGAACAGCTCTTCCCTGCTGGGCTGCCACCAAAAACCCACGTAATTACCGGCAGCTCCAGAAGCCAGGTACAGCCGCGCGGGCCTAATTGAGTGTTTACGGGCTGTACACAGGCAAGGGGAAAAGAAAACCCACAAACCTCCCCCCTCCCGCCCCCCAGCCGCACAAAGCGCCACGTGCGTCAGCCGCCTAATTGTGTATTTGACATTTGCCGGGCTTGGGGAGTGGGGGGGGGGATGGGGGGCAGCGGAACCTGCAGAATCCATCCACACGGAGCTGGATCAGGCCCCTGGGGGGGGGGGGCTGGTTTGTTGTTTTCAGGGTCTTTAGATGAGGGATGTGGGGGCCTGGTTCAGTTACCGAGGGGGGCAGGAGTTGTTAGAAGCGACGGGTGGAGGCGTTTGTCTGGCAGTAGTCAATCTGACCCACTGGTCCCTCCAATCCCAAATCCCGCCTCCTGCCCATACGGGTCAGACCCACCGGTCCCTCCAATCCCGTATCCCACCCCCTGCCCATATGGGTCAGACCCACCAGTCCCTCCAATCCCGTATCCCACCCGCTGCCCATATGGGTCAGACCCACCAGTCCCTCCAATCCCATATCCCACCCGCTGCCCGTATGGGTCAGACCCACCAGTCCCTCCAATCCCGTATCCCACCCGCTGCCCGTATGGGTCAGACCCACCAGTCCCTCCAATCCCAAATCCCGCCTCCTGCCCGTATGGGTCAGACCCACCAGTCCCTCCAATCCCAAATCCCGCCTCCTGCCCATATGGGTCAGACCCACCGGTCCCTCCAATCCCAAATCCCACCCGCTGCCCGTATGGGTCAGACCCACCAGTCCCTCCAATCCCATATCCCACCCGCTGCCCGTATGGGTCAGACCCACCAGTCCCTCCAATCCCATATCCCACCCGCTGCCCGTATGGGTCAGACCCACCAGTCCCTCCAATCCCGTATCCCACCCGCTGCCCGTATGGGTCAGACCCACCAGTCCATGCAATCCCATATCCCGCCCCCTGCCCATACAGGTCAGATCCACCGGTTCCTCCAATCCCATATCCCACCCGCTGCCCGTATGGGTCAGACCCACCGGTTCCTCCAATCCCATATCCCACATCCTGCCCATATGGGTCAGACCCACCGGTCCGTTCAATCCCGTATCCCGCCCACTGCCTGTATGGTTCAGACCCACCAGTCCATGCAATCCCATATCCCGCCCCCTGCCCATACAGGTCAGACCCACCGGTTCCTCCAATCCCATATCCCACATCCTGCCCATATGGGTCAGACCCACTGGTCCGTTCAATCCCGTATCCCGCCCCCTGCCCAGACGGGTCAGACCACCAGTCCATGCAATCCCGTATCCCACCCGCTGCCTGTACAGGTCAGACCCACCGGTCCATCCAATGCCGTATCCCGCCCCCTGCCCCTATGGGTCAGACCCCTCTGCCGCACAGGAGACAGGCAGGTGTGGACGGGTCTGACGGGGAGGCAGCGGGGGTGTGTGGGGGGAGTTTATTGTTATTTGGGATTTTATTTCCCTCTATTATGTCGTTTCTTCTCAATCCCAGGACGGGCCTGGAGCAGGGTGGGCGCATTCAGGAGGTGGGCAGTTTGGGCATGGACTGGTAGGGGGGTTACCATGGAGCACCGGTGTATAGGGATGGGTCATGGGAGCTTGAGGGCTTGGGCACGTCTGGGGGTGATCAGGGCATCCGTGGGACCTGGGTGCCCACCCCCAGGCTCCTGGCCCACTGGCTTCTGCGCCCAGTTCTCTGGCTCACTCTCTCAGGCCTGGGGCAAGACATGTGACCCTCCTCGTGCCTCGGTTTCCCCCGCCCGCCTCTACAACGTGTCCCCAGTGCAGGAGAAGCAGCAGCAGCAGCGTGAGCCCTGCCAGCGCCGGGGAGAGCCGTTTTCTGCCCCTTTCCACGAGGGGGGCATCAGGGCCCGGTAGGTGCAGCCAGCCACTCACCCCCAGGACGAAGGGTCGCCTGGCCTCCCACATGCAGCCGGGCACATCCCCGCCCCCTCCCGCCTGCCCCCCAGGGCTGAGGGCACCTCAGCTGCCTTCTCACGCCAAGGCCCACCCCCAGCCGCCCACGCCTCGCCCGCCCGGGGCACGACAGCCACACACCAGGCAGTGATACCCCCCGCTGCCAGTCCTGCCGTTCCGGAAACAAGGAGGGATGAAAGGAGGCAGCGCCGGTGCCCAGAGATCAGAGACGCGCCAGAGATCAAGGGATAAGCAGCCGGCAGGGGGGCAGAGAGAGCATTGGCAGTTACTGCAAGGGCGGGGGTTGAGTGGAGGGGCAGGGCTGGGCTAGCAGGGGCTGCGGGTTGGGAGTGAGGGGCACCGGCAGAGCTGGGGGGTGCGCTGCCCTCGGTAGCCAGAGGGGCCCAGATGAAAGCAGAGCTCAGACCCACCCCGCCCTGCCAGGGTCACACCGCCCGGAACAGGGACCTACCTGGTCTGGCTTCAGACCCTTCTGCTGCCTCAGTTTCCCTCCAGTGGCAGGTCAGTGCAGGTCTCAGCCCCGGCCAGGAGCCCAGCCCAGGGGCTCAGCGTCCCATCAGCCCCCTTGTGCGGGCAGGGGCAGCTGGGCCCATCTCAGGGGCCTGCTGCTCCCCTTGGCTCCCCGCCTGGCCCCTGACCCCAGACCAGCCCCACAACCCCCCAGCTGCTGTCCTCTCCCAGCCGGCCTGGCTCCTGGTCACATGACCCCGGGGCTGGCCCTCCTTTCACCTGGGGGGGCGGGTTACATCTGGCTCAGGTGCTGTTGGGCACACAGCCCCTTAAAGGGCCAGCTCCGCCTCAGGGGCCTCCGGATGCAGCTACACCACACAACACCACTCCCAGCTACACAACACCACACACACACACCCCTCCTTCGAGGCCCTGAACAGACACACAGCTACACACACATGCTCACGTGCACACAAACACCCCCCCCACCTTCCTGCAGGGACCTCGCTACACACCTACACAAACACCCCCACCTATGGACACCCCCCCGCTCCTTGTACACCCCCAGACACCTACATAGCTCCCTATACACCCCCCCAAACACCCTCCCACAGTCACACCTGGCCTCCTCCCCCCACACACATACACACTCGCTGGGCTGACAGTTCTCCCCCCGCTGGCACCCGCATGCCCCCACCCCCCCGCAGGCAGCCGGCCTTGTCCCCCCGCATGCTCCAGAAGGGGGCTTGCACCTCCCACCCAGCCCTGCTGGGCTCCATCTCCCACTGGCCGAGGGAACCCAAACCAGCTCCCCTGCTGGGGTGCGGGGACACTGGGGCGCCCGCTGGGCCTGGGCAGGTCCTCGTGGGGGGGCTCCCTGCTGGGCGAGACGATCCGGCTGGGTCCCTGCCCACCTGGCGGCCCCATCCCTCTCCCCCTGGCCCCGCCACGCTGTTTGCTCCCAATTAATTTTTCATGAGGCTTTATGCTAATAAACATCCCAAGCCGGGCGGGCGAAGCAGCCGCGTCCCCATACCAATGAAGGGACTCGCCGGAGTGAAGAGCTTGGAAGCCGGCAGAGGAAGCCCCCCGCCCGGTCAGCTCCACCAGGAGACTGGCCAGCATCTGCTTGGCATGCAGAATGAGCGGCTGCCTTGTGCCCCCGCCCGGCTCTCCTGGAGCCCCGCATCGCAACGTGGCAGGAACCGGGGCACAGTCGCTCCCTCCCTCCTGCGCTGAGCGTCCAACCGGCAGAGAAAAGCCCAGGCCGGAGAAAGGGGACGGAGAAGCCGGAGAGGATGCAGAGCCCGGGTCCTTGCGGAGCCCCGGTCCGGAGCTGGGGGTGCCAGCAGCATCCCAGTGGAGCCAGGCGACTTTGGGGGCCCTCCGAAAAGTTTTGGGGGTAAAGCCCAGATCCTTGGCTGGCTCAAACCCTCAGCGCACCTTGGCTCAGCCGAGGATCTGAAGCAAAGACGCTGGGTCGTCCCCACAAACCGGGGGGCTCTGTGCCCTGCAGGGGGTCAGACCAGAGAGCCATCCTGGCCCGTCTGGTCTTAGACACTATGAAATCCCAAGGCCTTGGGAGTGAAGCAGGCAAGGGAGTCAAAAGTGGGGAAACTGAGGCACGGGGGGGCAGCGTGTTTGGCCCATGCTGGTGAGCAAGCAATAGAACCCAGGTGTCCGAGCCACGCGCCCGCTTCCCACCGCCAGACAGGCCGAGGCAGCGCGCCCGCTGCAGGGAGCGCTGGAGCCGAGCAGGGCTGCCCCTGTCCTTGTGCCCGACTAGAATCACTAATTGGCAGCGCCCAGGATGGAGTCGTTTGTATTTCCCCCTATGCAAATCAGGGCTAATTAGCATGGATTTAGTTCACATCACATAGGCTGTGGTGACAATCACGGGGCCGCTGTCGCCCCTGGAGGGGCTTGGGTTTAATCCTGCGATAATGAATCTGGGGGAAGGGGCCCCCCCCAGGCACCCGCGTGATCGCACGTGGGGAGGGAACGTTGAACCGGAGCCGGGGCGGGGGGGGGAGGCTGCTGGGCAGAGGGCAGGCAGGGAATGCACGAACTTCAGCCACACCCCCAGCTCTGCCAGTGCCCCTCACTCCCGACCCGCAGCCCCTGCTAGCCCAGTCCTGACCCCCCCAGCTCTGCCAGTGCCCCTCACTCCCGACCCGCAGCCCCTGCTAGATCAGTCCTGACCCCCCCAGCTCTGCCAGTGCCCCTCACTCCCGACCCGCAGCCCCCTGCTAGCCCAGCCCTGACCTCCCCAGCTCTGCCGGTGCCCCTCACTCCCGACCCGCAGCCCCCTGCTAGCCCAGCCCTGCCCCCTCCAGCTCTGCCGGTGCCCCTCACTCCCGACCCGCAGCCCCTGCTAGCCTAGCCCTGACCTCCCCCAGCTCTGCCGGTGCCCATCACTCCCGACCCACAGCCCCTGCTAGCCCAGCCCTGACCCCCCCAGCACCCCTCACTGCCGACCCACAGCCTCGGAGAAGAGGGGGGTGCATGGCGTGTGGGGCCATGACAAATTCCGTCTCTTCTGGAGCCTATTTCTCCAGCTCCACGGTGCATTCGCTGCCCGCCTGGGGCCGGCTCCTACCCGTACTCAGCCCTGATGAATATTTGATGGCCCCGGCCGGCAGCGCTGGATGAACAGCGCCCGGGAGGACGAGCGCAAACGCCCACAGGCAGCCCCGAGAGACCCACAGCCGCGCCAGACCCGCACTGGGATTACGGCTCGAGCGCGGCCCACGTGCGGGCTCCCCGCGGGGTCGCCCCTTGCCAGCCGGCTTCCCAGGGCAGATGTGGGTGGAATTTCTGGGCCAGGATCGTCCCTCGTGTGGGACCCGGCCGGCTGGGGCCTGCGCAGCTCAGAGGTCAACGCTCGCCTGACATAACGCAGCCCTCCCCGGACGCCTGGGTTTGGTGGGTGAGAGCAGGGGGCGGCTGGGAGCCAGGACTCCTGGGTTCCATCCCTAGTTCTGGGAGGGGAGTGGGGTCTAGTGGTTAGAGGGGGGCGCTGGGAGGCAGGACTCCTGCGTTCTAGCTCTGGGGCTAGAGTGCCCAGTGTCACGGACTCACAGATCGTGCCCACTCCTGGCCCCGTGCGGTCTGTGGCGGGTGCCCCCTTCAGTGCGACAGCCCTTCTCGGGGGTGCACTCTCTCCCGGGGTCAGGCCCCTCCACCTCCTGGATCCGCACCTCTCGGAGCCTTAGCACGGCTGTCTCTGCTGTGGGCCCCCTCAGGGAGTCCACTCGCTCTGGACCCCTGAGACCTCCACCCCCGAAGGGGTTGATGCCACCCTGTTCTCTAGACCGGAGCAACTCTCGGCCAGCGTGACACAGGAGGTTTATTGGGCGTCTGAACACAGCACAGGAAACTCTCAGGGCCTCAGGCCTGGCCTCCCTCAGCCCAGCACATCCCAGTCTCCCTTCATCCAGGTGGGCTCTGCCTGCTCCCCACTCCAGCCCCGAGCCCCCCTGCTCCCAGCTGGGCATCTGAGATCACCGGCCCCAAGCCCCGCCTCTGTCCATTGTCTTCTCTCCAGGTAAACAGGGTCACCTGGGCCCCCTCTCCCCTTGTGACGTTATTGACATAAACTGGGACCGTATAGGTCATTGTTGCAATCAAGGTCCTGTAGTGGCACCAAATCTTGTATAAAGGGGGTCAAATGGGGTGTCTAGGACAAGGTTATGGTTTACTGGTTATGATTATGCTGTATATATGTGTGTATCAGTTTTGTAGTCGAAGTTATGAATATTGGCTCTATACTGTCTGTATGGCAAACTTATGCTATGCTTCTGGGTGACATCCCAGACAAGCTGAGATTAGCTCTGCCTAGCCTGCTTGATGGCCCATTAAGGACCATCAGCTATACAATGGACCCATTGAGAGAAGGCAGATACGCCTTGTAACTCAGCAAAGTATGCAGGGACTGGCCCATGTGACTCCAGACTCCATTTTGCTGTAATTTTCCACAGTAAGAACAAAGAGGTGTTCTTACACCTGGAAAAGACTATATAAGGCTGATGCCTCATCTCCATCTTGTCTTCAATCCTGCTTCATACCTCTGGAGGAACTTTGCTACAAGCTGAAGCTTTGAACAAAGGACTGAGGTCCCATCCCAGCGGGGGATGTATTCCAGAGACTTGATTCGAACCTGCAGTTTATTCCATCGCTGCTGCAAGCCTGAACCAAGAACTTTGCCATTACTGTATGGAATTGATTCCATTTAACCAATTCTAACTCTCATCTCTATCTTTTTCCTTTTACGAATAAACCTTTAGATTTTAGATTCTAAAGGATTGGCAGCAGCGTGATTTGTGGGTAAGATCTGATTTGTATATTGACCTGGGTCTGGGGCTTGGTCCTTTGGGATCAGGAGAACCTTTTTTCTTTTATTTGGGTATTGGTTTTCATAACCATTTGTCCCCATAACGAGTGGCACTGGTGGTACTACTGGGAAACTGGAGTGTCTAAGGAGATTGCTTGTGAGACTTGCGGTTAGCCAGGGGGTGAGACCGAAGTCCTCTTAGTCTGGCTGGTTTGGTTTGCCTTAGAGGTGGAAAAAACCCCAGCCTTGGGCTGTAACTGCCCTGTTTGAGCAATTTGTCCTGAGTTGGCACTCTCAGTTGGGTTCCGCCAGAACCGCATTGTCACACCCCTCTTCTGTCCTCTGTCTCCTTCTGGCTGGAACCGGCTGGTCAGGTCACCGGGGTCCTCTCCCCGCAGCCCATTGTCCTCCCACTGACCAGAACCGGCTGTGACTCCTGAGCTGGGTCTCCGGGTCGGGGTCTCAGGTCACCGGTCGCTGGGGTCTGCATCCTCCAGGCCAGTGAGGTCCCAAGATCCCTCTCGCGTCCTCTGCAACAACAAACTCCCTCTCCCCTCCCCTCCTTAAACCAGTAACACCCAGGGAAACTGAGTCCCACCCCCTCTGCATGCAAACCATTGGAAAAAACAAGACAATCCCCCCACTTCGTCACACATTTTATCCGCCCAACAGTTTGGTGTGGTGGGGACGGGGCTGTGGGAGCTCCCAGAACCTGGGGTGGCCACTACCTCTTACCCCAGCCCAACTCTCAGAGATCAGGGGGGCAGGGCAGCTGGGAGCCCGCAGGGGACCCACGCGCTGGGCCAGCGCCAGGCAGGGCAGGTCACAGAGCCAGGACGACAAATGGCCGGATTTGATTTGAATGAGCACTGCCCAGCCCCCGGCTGAGATCGGGGCCCCGTTGTGCGAGGTGATGCCCAGACAGTCCCCCACACATGCTCCCTCCTCTTGGGGAGCCGAGGCCGAGCGTGCCCGGGGCTGGGGGCTGGGGGCTGCGGTCTCGGGCTCATGGGACGACCCACCTGCGGCTGTGGGGGCTGAACCCTCAGGAATTCGCCCGCAGCGACTCGCCCGGGTCCCCAGGGAGGCCGCGACAGAGGCAGGTGTTGACTGGTGTCTCCTGGGCCCCAGCCCAGCCCCTGCCCCATCCCCCTGTGCCGGGCAGCCCGGCTGGGACACCCTGGCAGAGCCGTGCTCTTGTGCAGAGCCAGGATCAGCTCCCCCCGGTGATGGCTGCCCGAGCTGCCCCCACCGCTCTCTGCCCGCCACGGGGCTGGCACGGCCGCGCCCGGCTGGATGGGGCTCGCTGCAGGGTCCCTCCAGGCCCGGAGCTGGTGCTAATCGCTGGCTGGACCCCGGGGTGTCCTGCCTGGGGAAGGGAGCCCCAGAGACGCCGGCCCTGCAGGGACCCTGGCTGGACCTGGCGCTGGCTTCCCCTCCCGCAACCTCACCGGGACGGGTGCGAGCAGCCCCTGCGCTGACGACGGCGCTTTTAAAAACACCGACAAATCCTCACCGCGCCAGGGTGTCAACGCGGCGTCTGCACAAGTGAGAGACGGAGCAGATGCCGGCGAGTTTCCCACAATGCAGCTCTGCCGGTGCCCCTCACTCCCGACCCGCAGCCCCCTGCTAGCCCAGCCCTGGGCTCCCCACCCCCAGCTCTGCCGGTGCCCCTCACTCCCGACCCGCAGCCCCTGCTAGCCCAGCCCTGGGCTCCCCCCAGCTCTGCCGGTGCCCCTCACTCCCGACCCGCAGGCCCTGGCTAAGCTCTGGGCTTCTCAGGCCACTGAAATCTTCATAGAAACCAGGGTGTGTGGAAAATCTGAACTCTGGACTCCTGGGTTCTCTCCCCAGCTCGGGAAGGGTTTAGTGGTTAGAGCACAGGTGGGCTGGGAGCCAGGACTCCTGGGTTCTATTCCTCCACTTTCCCAGCGACGGCCTCCTGGGAATGCTAACGTCACCCCCTCGTGCCTCAGTTTACCCCTCTGTAAAATGACACCAGCGATGAGCTCCCTTATACCCCTGGAGCGTGGCCTCCCAGCTGCCCACAGGGGTTTATCCCTGACCTCGGCTCCCCCCAGAAAGAGACTGATCTTTGCCAGAGCTGCCACACCGCCCCCCCTTCCCCCAGCACCCGGTTCCCCACACATGCTGGGCCTGCCGTGCAAGATGGGAGCTGAGTCCCGAGGCACCAGGGTTCGCAGCCAGGCGGGGGGGGG
>NW_023260573.1:33227-46505 GCF_013100865.1 Trachemys scripta elegans
CCCCCCCCCCCCACACACACACACAACTGCGGCCTCGTTGGGAGAAAACGCCCCCCACCCACCGAAAAGGTCCCTGTGACATGATTGGACCCGACAGGGCGTTCGGAGCAATAATAGATGCGCATTATTGAGGCAGTCAGGGACGCATCTTCATGCATGGACCCCCCCCCCCCCCCCCCCCCCCCCCACAAAAATAACCCGCCGGCTCCGGTGCCCGCCTCGGATTGTTTTCGCGCGTTGTCCCCTCTGGACAGAAACAATTACATTCGGATTGCAGCCCCCACCCCGCCAGCGCCCGGCTTCGGCCCTGATTAGCTGATGATGAAGGATTCGGAGGGGGATGGGCGAGAGGGGGTGTTGTGTGTATCCCCGCTAGCGTGGTGGGGGGCTTGTCCTCTAGCATGGGGGAGTTGTGGTGCATCGGTGCGAGATCTTTGGGTTTTCTCAACACTCTGGTAAACCCCACACAGCGTGATTTAGTGAATCAGGCCCTGGAGCAGGCGTCAGGACTCCTGGGTTCTCTGGCCCAGCTTGGGGAGGGGAGTCTAGTGGTCAGAGCGGAGGTCAGGAGAAAGGGGGGTCAGGACTCCTGGGTTCTTTTCCTGCCTCTGCCACTGATCTGCTGGGTGAACTTGGCCAAGTCCCTTTGCCTCCGTGGGCATCTTTCCTCCCCCAGCCCTTTCCTCCCCCAGCACAACGGGGTCCCCAGCTCTGGGGTTCCTGAGATTTAGGGAGTAGGCCGAGCCGTTCCTGCTCTGATGCCAGCCAGCTGGGAGATGGGGGTCACCCCGGTCCTCTGCCAATTTCCTCCCCACATCCCTGCGCCACAGAGGAGACCCCTGCCCTGGAGGGTGGGGGACACCCGGCAGCATCTCTCCCCGAATTGTCTGGGTTTTATCTCCGGCAAGTCGCTTATCAGCTGGTTCGGCAGCACAGGGCCAGCGCCCCCACTAGCTTATGCAAAATCCCTTCAGGGAGCTGATAACACATGCAAATTCCTTCACCCCGCAGAGGGGCTACAGTCCCCCCTCCCATCGCCCCCCCCCCCTTGTGCAGGAGGAGGGTCTCCCAGTGCACGGACCCCGGAACAATGCAGGATTGGGGCTGTCCTGAACCGGGGGGAGGGTCTTATAGAAACCCCGAGGGCCAGCAGCCCCAACACCTCACCCCCCCATTCCCAACCCCCACTAGGAGCATCCCTTTCGCTGGCCAGCCCAGGCCGGAGCCTTGGAGACGGGGCCCCCGGGGGCCAGCGGGGTGGGGATGGGTCTGCAGGGCGCTGCTCCCCGGCAGAGCAGAGACCTGGGTTGGGGGAGGGGGAAGCTACGAAATCCAGTGACTCCTGCAGAGCCTGAATGTGGGGGCTGGGCCCTGCGATGGGGCAGGTGAGCGGGACGATGGAGGGCGATGGTTGTGGGGAGAGCCGGGGGGGCGCTGTGATGGGGCAGGTGAGCGGGGCGATGGAGGGTGATGGCTGGAGAGAGCCGGGGGGGCGCTGTGATGGGGCAGGTGAGCGGGGCGATGGAGGGTGATGGCTGGAGAGAGCCGGGGGGGCGCTGTGATGGGGCAGGTGAGCGGGGCGATGGAGGGTGATGGCTGGAGAGAGCCGGGGGGGCGCTGTGATGGGGGAGGGGAGCGGGGGGGGGGGGGGGGGGGGGGGGGGGGAGAGCGGGGGGGGCGCGGTGAGGGGCGGAGGGAGGGGGATGGCTGGGGAGAGCCGGGGGGGGGACACTCTGCGCGACCCCCATAGCCGGTAATGCAGCGGGGCTGGCGAGCAAACAGCCAGAGGCAGCACCTGCCTCCCTCATTAAATCGCCTAACGAGCTGCCCTGGGGCCTGGGCTCCCAGCTGGTCATTATTGCTGACAGGGGCTGTCAGAGCCGGACTCACTGCGGTTCCCCCACCTCCCTCGAGCAGCCAGGGCCTTGCCTGGGGCAGGTTCGGTCTCTTACCCCCAGCTGGGCTAGCAGGGGCTGCGGGTCAGGGGTGAGGGGCACCGGCAGAGCTGTGGGTCTGGAGTGAGGGGCACCGGCAGAGCTGGGGGGAGCCCAGGGCTGGGCTAGCAGGGGCTGCGGGTCGGGAGTGAGGGGCACCGGCAGAGCTGGAGGGAGCCCAGGGCTGGGCTAGCAGGGGCTGCGGGTCGGGAGTGAGGGGCACTGGCAGAGCTGGGGGTGGGGAGCTCAGGGCTGGGCTAGCAGGGGCTGCGGGTCGGGAGTGAGGGGCACCGGCAGGGCTGGGGGGAGCCCAGGGCTGGGCTAGCAGGGGGCTGCAGGTCGGGAGTGAGGGGCACCGGCAGAGCTGGGGGGTGGGGGGGAGCCCAGGGCCAGGCTAGCAGGGGGCCCCCAGTAAATCCTAGAACAAAGCTGTGAGGAAAACATCCAATCACAGCACCAAGAAATCTCGATTTATAATCTGGCCGGGAAGGAGATTCCATCCCGGCCCCCACCCCCGGTAAATGGTTCCTACCATTAGTTACTCTCACTGGTTCGGTTTTACGCCTTATTCCCACGCTGAATTTGTCTAGTTGACGTCCAGCCGTGGGGCCGGGTTAGACCAGAGCCCGATGTGACAAACTGGGACTGTTCTTACTGGGGTCATTGAATGTGGAGTGGGGAGTGTTGGCTGGGAAGGCAGGGGCGTGTTGGCTGGGATGGTCTGCATTGGGGGATGGGAGACTGACCGATGGAGAATACCTGAGCATGTAACATGAGAACCCAGGAAGGTGTTAGTGGCCAGGTGACACCTTGGCCCGGGAAACTGAACAAAGGCTGTGGGAGGGGTCGCTGGGGAGAGTTTCAGAGCTGGCTGGTGACATGGCTGGGAGGCAGACGGGGCTCTGACCTCCCAAGGGGGCTGGGATGCCCAGGGACCCCAAGATGCACCTAACTGAGGGGGGCCCTGTTGTCTGTACCTGCAAGACCTGTCTTGGACTGTGTTCCTGTTGTCTAAATAAACCTTCTGCTTTACTGGCTGGCTCAGAGTCATGGTGAATCGCAGGAAGCCGGGGGTGCAGGGCCCTTAGTCCCCCACACTCCACGACACCCGGATTAGGAGTTTGTTCCCCGGGGGATACGGACAGGCGGGATCGAGTCTCCCTGGAACCCTTCAGTCATTCCCGTGGCTCTTCTCTGGCTCCGCTCCGGTTTGTTGGCATCGCCCTTGACCCGGATCCCAGCCACGGTCGCGCCACCACTGGGGCGCCTCCTCCTGGCTGCTCTGGGGATTAGCTCCTTCCAGGTCCCACGCCCCTGCTGCCGCTCATGCATGCGGCCGGCTGCCTCTTTCTTCAGGGCCTGGCCCTCCAGCCAGCTCACTGGAGTCCCCCGCCTTCCAGGGTCGCAAAGTCTCCCCATCCAAACTGGCAGCCTTCCCATCGCTGCCTGGACAGTGCCGCTCCGCTGGTGGCTGGCAGGGGACCCTGTGTCTAGCAACTGTGGCCTGCTTGTTCCCAGACCCTCTTGCTACTCCCCTGATCTCTGGGGTTCCCAGCCGAAACTTTCTCCTCCCAGGGAGCGACTGCCACCGACTTCCCCTGCAGCCCCCTTCTGTTGCCAGCTTCCTGGCTTTACAGCAGCCCTGTCAGTTCCTTCTGAGCTGGGCTCCATCATCCATCAGCCTTTCAATCCCTGACGCCCGCCGAGGTGCAGCCTATGGGGTTCATTAACTTAATGTAACTGGGGTGGGGTGGACACCCCGTCACAATGGCGGGCATCCTTTGTTCCTACACCTCTACAGATACACTTAGCCCTGTTAAAATGCCCGTCGTTCGCCTGTACCCAGCGTACTAAGCGATCTACCACTGACCTGTACCACTGACCTGTCTTCTTCATTATTTTACCAGCCCTTCCGCACCCCAATTTTTGTGTCATCTGCAAACTTTATCAGTGAGGATTTTTGTGTTTTCTCTCAAGTCACTCATAACAATGATAAATCGTGAAGGGCCAAGAGCAGGTCTTGGCAGGACCCCACTAGAAACACCCATTCGATGATGGTTCCCTGTTTACAATTACATTTGGAGATCTATCAGTTAGCCCGGTTTTAATCCATTTAATGTGTGTCCTGTTAATTTGATGTCTTTCTGTCATGAGGTACCAAGTCAGATGCGTGATTATATTACACCAACCAAACTTAAAAAAAGCTCAGGTTAGTGTGATAGGATCTATTTTCCATAAGCCCATGGTGATTGGCATTAACTATATTATCCTTCTGTAATTCTTTATTAATTGACTCCCGTATCAGCTGCTCCATTATCTTGCCCAGGACTGATTTCAAACTGACAGGCCTATAATTACCTGGGTCATGATATTTACCCTTTTAAAATACTGGCACGATGTTAGCTTTCCTCCAGTCTTCTGGAACTTCCCCCGTGTTTCAAGACTTATTGAAAACCAACCTTAACAGTCGCAGCCAGCTCTTTTAAAACTCTTGGGTGCAGGTTCTCTGCGCCGGCTGATTTTAAAATGTCTGACTTTAGTAGCTGCTGTTTAACATCTTCCTGGGATACTAGTGGAATGGAAAGAGTGTGACCATAGGATATGACTACAGCATCTGATTCTTTTTCCTAATACAGAACAGAAATGTTAATTGAACTCCTCTGCCTTTTCTGCATTATTATTGATAATGTCACCATTTCCGTCTACGAATGGACCTGTGCCCTTGTCACGATTCTTTTTGTTCCTAATATACTTTAAAAAAATCCTTATTATGGTCCTTAAACCTGCTGGACTCAGATGTCACCTTGGGTCCTGTGGCACCTTTAAGACTAACAGAAGTATTGGAGCATAAGCTTTCGTGGCTTATGCTCCAATACTTCTGTTAGTCTTAAAGGTGCCACAGGACCCGCTGTTGCTTTTTACAGATTCAGACTAACACGGCTACCCCTCTGATAGATGTCACCTTGTGTCCTTTTGTTTCCCTTATCACTTTTCTACAATTCCCAGTTTCTGATTTTGATATTCCTTACCAACTTCCCCTTTCTTCCTGTGTTATATATGCTTTTTAAAATGGTTATAGATGCCCTCCCCTCTTAACTAGATTTGCTTTTTAACCAATATGGCCTTCTTCCCCGGCTTGACAAAGCCCTGGCTGGGATGATTTAGCTGGGAATTGGTCCTGCTTTGAGCAGGGGGTTGGACTAGATGACCTCTTGAGGTCCCTTCCAACTCTGATATTCTATGATTCTATGATTCTATGATTCTTCCTCAATTGTCAGATTAAGGTTTTTTAGGCATCTAGTTAAGTGTTGCCAATTCTCATTCACATTTTTCTAATTAAATTACTGCCTCCCAGCTGATCTGACTTCCAATTGTTTACTGCTTTGTGACACTGGCGCTTTTAAACCGCCAAGTATATATATAACATTGGTCTGGGCTTTATTCTGTTGGCCTGTAATAAATGTGAATCAAGTCATGATCACTTGTACCTAAGTTACCATTAATTCTTGGTTCTGTGATCAGTTCCTCTTCATCTGTCAAGACGAGGGCTAGCCTCGAATTCCCCTGTGTTGGAGGCAACACTTTCCGAGCTCGGAAATTCTCATCTATAATATATAGACATTCCAAGGACGTTTTACTGCTGGCAGCCTGAGACCTCCAGCATGTCACTCAGACTGAAGTCCCCTATGATCACGGAGCGAGGGGCATCGGCAGAGCTGTGTGTGGGGAGTCTCGGGCTGGGATAGCAGAGGCTGAGGGTCAGGAGTGAGGGGCACCAGCAGACCTGGGGGAGGGGGGCAGGCCAGGGCTGGGTAGCAGGGGGCTGCGGGTCTGGAATGAGGGGCACCGGCAGAGCTGGGGGGGGGTAGGACTGGGTAGCAGGGGCTGTGGGTCAGGATTGAGGGGCACCAGCAGAGCTGTGGGGGGCAGGCCAGGGCTGGGGAGCAGGGGCTGGGGGTCGGGAGTGAGGGGCACCAGCAGAGCTGAAGGGCCAGACCTGGGTTAGCAGGGGCTGCGGGTCGGGAGTGAGGGGCCCCGGCAGAGCCGTGTGCTTTTTTACCACCTCAGCCTCCAGCCCCCCCTGCCTTTCATCAAATAGAGACGCCGAAGGGAAGATAAAGAAGAAAAAATACAGTAAAAAATGCCTCCCTCCCACTCCCCAAAGCGGTCAGGGCTGCACGACCCAGCTGGAGAATCGGAGCCGCGTCCGGGGGCCCCTTCCCCGGCGGAGCCCGGATCGTCGCCTTCCCCGGGTCTTGTAATGGAAATTACATTTGGACACAAGTGCCTGGGCATATTTATTACCCTTCTGCTATTGATCTGTCAGGGCGAGCAGCTAAGCGCTCTCTCAGCTGATCGAGGGCAGGGGCGGAACGCGATTAGACTAATGGGGCCTTTCATGGATGGAGATTTAAGTGCCTGGGTGTTGAGATTTGTATTACCACCCGGCGCGTCTAAACGCTGCTCCCCCGCCGGGCTCCCAACCCGATTAGGGGAACAGCAGCCCCCAGTGCGTTCCCAGGCTGGGACTGAGGGCGAGGACCTGGGGGGATCAAGGGGGCAACGCACTTGGGGCCGAGCTCCCGGGTGAGGCGGGCCCAGGGCCAAGCTAGCGGGGGCTGCGGGTCGGGAGTGAGGGGCACCGGCAGAGCTGGGGGTGGGGAGCCCAGGGTCGGGCTAGCAGGGGGCTGCGGGTCAGGAGTGAGGGGCACCAGCAGGCCCGGGAAGAGGGACATTTCCTGTTTTTAGTGCTTCCTCTGGGGAATCTGCAGCCCCCGCCAGGGGGTCTAGCGCAGCTCTTTGCCCCAGGCAGGAGGTCAGAGCAGGTGGAGCTGGGGGGACACCCCAGGGATGTCAGAACCTCCCTGGGGCGGGGCAGAGCAGAACGCAGGGTCCTGGCCTCCCCATCACCAGCCCTGGAGCCCCGGGACTCACCGGAGGAGGGAAGGGGGAGAAATGGCATGAGGGGAGGTGGGTCTGATAGCCCCACAGACAGGCACAAACCACACCAGGCCCCGAGGACTCCCAGCCCCGTGTGCCCAGCCAGGAGGATGTGACTGATTCTCGCCCAGAACCTTTTCTCCTTTGGCTCGTGCAATTCTGAAGTGCAGGAGGTGGAGGGCCACAAACACACAACCCCCCCCACCATGCCAGCCACCCAATACCCCCCCAACACAAAATATCGCTGCCCCCTCTCCCCAGCAAGCACAGTTAAGGAGTCCTACGGCTCCCTGGGGGGTCTTTAATCTGGGATGAGGGGACAGTTATTGGATAAATATCATGAATATGCAAATTGCATTTATGCTGATTTCTGGGGGGGAAGGGGTGATTTAAATTAATTTAACGGCTTTTCTGCAGCTCCTTCTTCCCCCTTGTGGTGCAATGGGCGAGAAAGCCCCGGTGGAGCCACGGGCGCCTCCCGGCCCTGGATTCTCCGCTGGCGAGTCCCTCGCCAGGCATTTCCCTGCTCCCACACCGGGACCCGGCGAGGTCGGTGCGGAGCAAAGCGGGGGCAGCGCTTTGAAAAGGAGACAGGCCCGGCGCAGGCCTGGGTGTGAACGTGGCCCCGGGCAAGGCCATGGGATGGGCGGGGATCGCAGGGGACTGGCAGCGGGGTGCAGAGGGGCCAGGGATACAGCGAGCGCTCGCAGGGGACTGACCGGCCTCTGATGTGCACGACCCCAGAGCGGGCACCACCAGGGCCAGCTCCCACTGCGTCAGCCCCATCCCCAGTGTGCCAGCCCGACCCCGGAGCTAAAGGGAGTTTGGGTTCCGGGGGCCATTCACCCCTCGACTTCCCTGCTATGGGGTCACAGCGGCTGGATGGTGTCTTTGCACGAGGCCCTGTGCACGGCGGTGTGAACTGGTGGGTGATGGGGGGCCCTTTGCCCGTGCGTGCAGACAGCCGGGAAGGCGAGTCACTGCCAGGGTCTGGGCGCCCCCTGAAACGTGCCAGCTTTTCCCTGGAGCGGGCCAGGCAGGAGCCCTCCGCCCACCCCCTTCTCAAAGTGCAGGTGGTAATTGTCCCTGCCATGATGTATGGGCCTGGCTCCGACGTGGGATTTCCAATTAATTCCAGATCCTCTGCAAAGGCTCCTGACCTTTCGCTGAGATGCAAAGAGAAATCGGGGCGATTAATCTAGCGGGTCAGGGCTCCTCCGCGCTGCTGACATTTTTAACGCTGGTTGTTTTTTTTTTTTAAAGTTGGAAGAACAGTAGTTGAGTGAGTGTGTGTGTAGGGGGACTGGGGGCCCTCCCCTGGCCAGCACCGGAGCGGGACTTGGCCCAGCAGCTCCCGGTCGTTACACCGGTTTATAACCCGCCTGGCACATCCGCACCGTGTGGCATGCGGTGACGATCACACAGGCCGCAACAGCGCCCCGTCCTCGAGCCAGGAGGGAGGGCACTCCCCTTCGTGTGGGTCACAGCCGCCCCGGTGACACCAGGGCCTGCCCAACGCTGCAGCTGCTGCATCGGTTCAGGGGAGCAAAATCCTGCCGCCTCGGAGCCACCCAGGGGTCAGGACCCCGCGCCCTCCTCCACCGATCACACGCCCCTGCTCGCTCCAGGGCTCGGAGGAAATCTGCCTGCTGGGATCCGGCCGAGCCGGAAATCCAAGCAATGCCCGGTGCGCCCGGCCCAGGCCTGTGGTGCCGCAGCCCGAGGGAGCTAGACGCACTCGGCTTCCCGCCCTGCCACTGGGGGAAAAGACCCAAACAAAACAAGAGGGGACCTGAGTGGCCTGGGCGGTGAAAGTGACGTGCACGTAGTAAAAGAGCTGGGAGCAGAGGAAAGTCGCTGCCATGCGCCGTACCTCAGTTTCCCCCTCTCATCATTTATCTGGCTTGTCTGTTTAGATTGTGAGGTCTTTGGAGTTAGGACTATCCTCCCCCATTATGTGTCTGGGCAGCGCCCGGCCTGATGGGGCCCTGATCTCGGCTGGGATCTGGGCAGCATCCGGCGCAACAGGGCCCTGATCTGGGTTGGGGTCTGGGCAGCGCCCAGTACGATGGGGCCCTGATCTCGGCCGGGGTCTGGGTAGCGCCTGGTGGGGCCCTGATCTCGGCTGGGATCTGGGCAGCGTCCGGCGCAACAGGGCCCTGATCTGGGTCAGGGTCTGGGCAGCGCCCAGCCCGAAGGGGCCCCGATCTCGGTCAAAACCTCTGGGGGATACCGTAATACACCTAATAATTAACCCAGGGGGTTGCTCCTGTCGGCTCTGCCCCGCTCACAGGCCCAGACACGTTGCAGACAGGCCCGGGGACCGTTCCAGGCGGTGCCGCCGCTTTCAGAGTCACCCGTGAAATCGCAGCGCCTTCCCTCGCCCTGTCCCGCGTGGAAATAGGTGGGTCGGCTCGGGCTCAGGGGCCGAGAGGCCCCCGGTGCTCCCCCCAGGCAACCCCAGTAACCCCCCCTGTCGGGGACGCTGCCGGGGGCTGCCGGTGCTTAATTCCCTATTAACTGCTGCTCAATCCAATTAGCCCCTCCGTATAATTAGAGACATCTGCTCGGCCCTGCGGATAGCGGCTCCCGGAGCCCCAGCGGCCCGTTTCCCCGCCCGGAGCCGCCCTCCTCGGGTAGCAGCCATGGCTGGGCCTGTGATTTTCCAGCTGACTCTAATGAAGCTGTTCTCTTCGTTTGTTCAATTAAAGCCGGAGCCCCCCAGCCGCGCTTCCCTTCCAGCTGCAGCGAATTGGCTTCTGGAGCGGTGCGAAGACATCAATATCCAGGCCCGGGAAAATTAACCGTGTAAGAGGCAGCAAATGAGGTGGAAAATTTTAATGGGTTCCCATTTAAAAGCTGCCTGGCGGAGCCGGGGGAGGGCGGGGAGCTGCTCGGCTGAGCTCACCTGGCCCGTGGGTCTCGCCCTCCCCGGGGTAGCGCCTGGGGGGCGCCGTCCCCTGGTTACGACACGCGGCGCCCCAACTTTTCTTGCTCCGGCTCAGACAAACCGGCGTCGGGCTGGTAGCGCTGCGCCGACCCTCTGGCCTTTCCTGCTCTGGTTCCGGGACGGGCAGGGCGGGTGACCCAGGCAGCCGGAGTGAAGGGGGTTTAGTGAACGGGCCTGGCTCCGAATGGGGGGCTCGGGGCAGCTGCGCCGTGTACAATCCCCCGGCGCAGGCCCCGAGAGAGCCCCCACCTGCGCCAAGAGGCGTTGGGGGGGCGGGTTCCGGTCCCTGCAGCCCCCCAGAGAGATCCTCACAGACACACCAAAACACCAGCCCACCCTGCGCCCCACCCCAGCGCACTCAGCCCCACACACCCGCCCCCCCAGCCCCACACACCAGCAGATCCTCACAACACCAAAGCCCCAGACCCAGACATCAGCTGCCCCTCCCAGCACCCCCCTCACCTCAGGGTTGTAGGACCCCTCCCCCATTTCTCCCGCTAACGATGGATCATTTTTAGTGGGAGGGGGGAGAAAACGTGGAGTCTCAGCCCCCCCGCCCCAACCCAGAGGCAGAGTCAGTGGGCACCTGCGTTCAGTCCTGTTTACAAGGGAGAACTGGGGGAGCGGAGTCGGGGGGGGGGGGATCCCGGGGCCAACCACCCCGGGCGGGCCGCCCCCTAGCCCCCCCCCCCCGTCCCCTCACGGGGCTCCTCCGAGCCAAGCAGGGCGCTGCGGGGCGGGATTGAGGGGCACCAGTGGAGGTTGTACAGCCCCCCCCCCCAGCATGGCCAATTCCCCCCCCCACATTCATCCCGTGCCCCGCAGCGGGGTGTGTGGGTGTCGGGTTGTTTTATTTCCTGAGAAAGTTGCCCGAAGCCGAGGGAGTGAAAGGACGAGCCCCCCCCCAGTCCCTGCCCCCCCGCTTCTGAGCCCTGAGCCCCATCACTCAACCCCCCCCCCGCCCGCTGGGAACTGCAGCGGGGATGGGGGGGAATGGGGGGGGGATTCTTTCCTCTCCTTCAAATCTTTCGCCGCTCTCTGTTTCCGAGGCCGCGTCTCGTCCTTCAAGGACGCGCCGCGCTGCAATCGGGTTACTCCGCCGGGCTCATGCATTTATATCTCCTGATTAGTTCGGCGGCAGGGGGACGCGGGCCGGCCAAAGGCTCCTGTTAAAGAGACAAGGCGCCCGGATGAACAGGGGGAGCGGGCTCCCTGCTCCCCAACTTCGCCAACCTGCCTTCACCCCACTGCCAAAGCCCGGGGGGGGGCTGGGGGTCGCCTCCCGCCGCTGGGATATTTACACAGGGCTTCGCCCCGGGAGCCCCCGGGACTGGGCCAAGACTGGGGGCCATCGAGGGAAATTGGCAAAGGGGGTTCAGGTTCTCCAACCCCCCAGCTTTATCGGTGCCCCTCACTCCCGCCCCGCAGCCCCCCGCTAGCCCAGCCCTGCCGGTGCCCCTCACTCCCGCCCCGCAGCCCCCCGCTAGCCCACCCCTGGGCGCCCCCTATCACGGCCCACCCAGCTGAGCCCGAGCCCAGGTCGGGGTGCCGCTCTGGGGGGAGCCGAGGGGCTGATGCGCGCCGGGACCCTCCTCCGTTTCACTTGGGGTTGAACTGAGAACAAAACTCCAGGCAACCCCGAGCGAGCGAGGCGCCCACAGGCTGGGGGGCGCTCCCCCGGGGTCCGTGCCCCACTGCGCCCCACCTGACTCCTCCTTAGCCCCATCCTGGAGCCAGGGCCACGCACCCCGCCCGCCTGGGCGCCGCTCCGGCCGGCAGATCGCGGCCGGGGATAATGACGGGCTGGGGGGGCCTTGGGCAGCTCGGCTCCGGTTCGCACTGGTTCCTGGCCCCATCGCACCTGGGCCAGGAAGCTCGTCTGGACGGGAGGGTAAAGGGGCGGGGCGATGGGGCTGCCCCGGAGATGGGGAATGGGGCACTCGCCCTGCTCCAGTGCCCCCTGGTCCCCTAGGGCCCGGCTTAGGGGGCAGGGCCTGCCCATGGGACCGCTCTGCTGACCCACAGCCCCCCCGCACCAGCCCAGTCCTACCTCTCCCCAGCCCATACCAAGCGCGGCGGGGGGGCTGCCTTAATCCGCCCCAGACCTGAGCAGTGCCCTCCCCCCCCAGGAGGGCGCGATCACCGCACCGACGTGGGGACCCGCCCTGTGACTCCAGCTCCCCCGTTTACACACATCGCTGGCGGGAGGGCCGGTGGGTTCCGGGCGCCCATCGCTCGCTGTGGGGCGGCCGGGGGGGGGGGGGCCCCCAGGCGGCTGCAGCTGGCGCCAGATGTGTTGCCCGGGCGCGGTGGGTTTGATGTCTGCCCAGCCCAGGGCAGCTGGTGGCTCCGTTCCAGGCTCCCTCCTGGTCAGTCTATTCCGGGGGGGGGGCGGATGATAAACCCCCCCCACACACACACACACGGGGCTGCTGTAGTACAGGTTATAACACAGGGCGCGGGACGGCGGCTGAGACACGCGCTGCCAAAGGGGATAGCGGTTCGGGGCGCCGCCCTTTCAGGGGTCCCTGATTTCAGACCCCCTCCAAGGGGCCTGATGGGGAGGGGACGCTCAGCGCGGCCTGGGAACCGGCCGCCTTTGACATGACTCGCTTCTCCCCGCCCCCAGACCAACCCTGGTTGTGTTGGAGGTAAGGTTAGCGCAGGGGGCTGGGGGCCCGGACTCCTGGGTTCTGAGCGACTCTGGCATTGTCCTGGTGGGTGTCCTTGATGCCTGGGGGGAGCCCCCCAGCAGGGGGCCATGGACTGGCGCTCCTGGGGGAGGGGCTGGCAGGGGAGTTACTCCCTGGGGGGCAGGCCGGAGAGAAGTGGGGGCATGTCGCGCCCAGCCAGGCTGCGGGGGCAGGGCCCGGGGTGCTCAGAACCGGGGGGCCGGGGAGCGAGGGGTTAATGGCGCCTGGCGCGCATCGCCCCAGGCCCCCCAGGCACGTGTGGGTCCAGCCCTACGGTAACAAGCTCCCGCCGGCTCTGAGCACGTCCGCCCCTGGCGAGCGCCGGAGCGCCATTAGCGCTAACAGGGGCTAATGCTCCACCAGGCACTAGCGAGGGGCGGCGGCTCCGGCGTGAGACCAGCTCGGGAAGGACTAAGGGGGTGGGGGGCTGGCCCCACGGGCAGCGCTCCCGTGGGAACGCGGCGGCAGGCTCGGGCCCGGACTGAGCCGGCCAGCGGAGACCCCGACCGGGGCGACCTGGCGCCCCCAAACTCAGCCCTGCCAGATTTCCCCGGGGAGGGGAGTTCCCGTGTCCCCCACGGATCCGCTCGAGGGCCTGTGCGATCCAGGGGGGTCCGACCGGCTGATCACAGCGATGCCTTCCGGCCTTGGAATCTGAGAGTCCCCCAAACCCCTGTGAACCTCCCCCCCCCGCAAACTGTGCCCCGGATCCCCGAACCCCTGTGAACCTCCCCCTCTGCAAACTGTGCCCCGGATCCCC
>NW_023260573.1:51437-62580 GCF_013100865.1 Trachemys scripta elegans
ATCAGCGGCTGTCACCCTGCCCCCCCCCCGCTGCATTGGGCGGGGAGCGGGGACTGGAGGGGGGTAGGAGCCGGGCCATGGGTGGGGGGTGGCTGGAATGGGGGGCAGGAGCCAGGCCATGGGGGGGCTGGGATGGGGGGCAGGAGCCAGGTCATGGGGGGGCTGGGATGGGGGGTAGGAGCCAGGCTGTGAGGGGGGGGGCTGGGATGGGGGGCAGGGCCGGGCCATGGGGAGGGGGGTTGCGGGGATGGGGGGCAGGAGCCAGGCCATGGGGGGGCTGGGATGGGGGGGAGGAGCCAGGTCATGGGGGGGCTGGGATGACCTTCCTCCCTGGGGCTGTGGTGGGGCAGCTGTTCGCAGGCGCTTGGCAGGGAATGGGGGTAGGGAGGGGGCACCCCCCCCCGTTTACTTGTGTCAGGGTTTATTGCCCTGCGGAATTGCAGGGAATTTGGGGGGCCCGGGGTGTGGAGCCTTGTGAGCCGCCTGCGGGGCGGGGGGGGCGAGGCAGGAGCCGAGGGCAAGCGGGGAGGGGACGCGCTGGGACGGGGCTGGGGGGCGACAGGCGCAGACGCCCGGCCCTGGAGAGGTTTGGGGAGACAGCGCCCCCGACACTCCAGAAGGGGGGGGGGAGACGGGCCCCAGATAAACTGAGCTCCGACCCTGCTCCCCCCCAGAGGTAGCTGCACTGTTTGTTCACCCAGGGCCCGGGGCGGGGGGGGCTGTTCCTGAACTTCCTTCCAAAGGCCCCATCCTGTCGCTGGATTGGGGCTCCCCAGTTTCCGAGGGGGGGCCCGGATTTGGGGGGCGGGTGACCCCCCCATCTGATTGGAAGCCTCCAGGCGGCTGCCTCTGACCGACACCCCCCTGCTGATGGGGGCGCGGGCACTGACCCAGCGCCACCTAGTGGGCCCTGCCCGGTGTGACGCCCTCACGACTCGCCAGGTGGCGCCTTCCACGCAGCTGCCCGGCTGGCACCAGCCACCTGCTCCCGCTGCAGCGAGGGGGGGGGCTGATTTGCATATTTACATATGAAATGATGACACCGCGGGGGGTGGGAGGGGGCAAGGCAGGCTGGGCCCGTGGGGGGCAGGGGGGTGATGGCTGGGGGCGGGGGTTGCAGGCAGGTTTGAGGGGCGAGAAAATGCTACAGTCGCTGCTTTTCACACATCTTCCATACACAGCAATGACCTCGCCTCCCCCCCCCCCAGCTCAGAGAGCAGCATCTGTGCCCCACACACCACCAAGCAGTGGGGTGGGGAGGGAGAGCTGAGGGTCGGGGAGAGAGCTGGGGAGCCCAGGGCTGGGCTGGCAGGGGGCTGTGGGTCGGGAGTGAGGGGCACTGGCAGAGCTGGGGGTGGGGAGCCCAGGGCTGGGCTGGCAGGGGGCTGTGGGTCGGGAGTGAGGGGCACCGGCAGAGCTGGGGTGGGGAGGCAGGGCTGGGCTAGCAGGGGCTGCGGGTTGGGAGTGAGGGGCACTGGCAGGGCTGGGGTGGGGAGGCAGGTCTGGGCTAGCAGGGGCTGCGGGTCGGGAGTGAGGGGCACCGGCAGGGCTGGGGGGGGGGAGGCCCGGGCCGGGCTGGCGGGGGGGCCGGGGGGGGGGAGTGGGGGGCCCCGGCAGGGGTGGGGGTGGGGAGGCAGGGCTGGGCTAGCAGGGGCTGCGGGTTGGGAGTGAGGGGCACTGGCAGAGCTGGGGGGTGTGGGGAGGGAGCCCACATCAGGAAACAACTGGCATTCGACCTTGAGTCTGTTTCCAATCCACCTCGTCCAGCCCCGGCTCCTGCATGGCTCCCGGGCCGGGGGCCAGGGCCAGAGCGGAAGCAAGACAGGCAGGTGTCAGGGCTGCTTAGCCCTCCCGTCACTCACCGCGGAGGAGGCGAATCCTGTCCAGAGCGGGGAGTGAAGGGCATGTCCCCCACCCCACCCCCGTGCAGATCCGCCTGTCCGTCACAGTCCACCGGGGCACCCGCGCTGGGGGGCTCCTGCCCAGCGCAGGGCCCCAGCAGTGCCGCTCCTCCGGGATCCACCTGTCATCGGGGCTCCGCTGGGCCCTGCATTCCAACCCGGCCGGCCCCTGGGCTTTGGCCCCACGGCAGCTGCGGCCCAGAGGAGCTGGGGGCCCGTGCTGGGCTCAGCAAAGTGTGTGTGGGGGGGCTGTGCCCATTGGCCTGGGGCTGGGACAGACACCCCGAGGGCTGCCCAGAGGTACCACGCAGTGGCCTACGGTTACCATAGTTACCAGCGGCATTGCTATGGTTTCCAATGGCAATGCCACACGGTTACCGTGGTTTCCAGCGGGGCTCGCACAGGGCCCTACTCTGCAGTGCCGCCTGGTTACCAGTGGCATCCGTTGCCGTGGCGCCCAGCGCCCTTCAAGCCCCCGCCCCTCCCCATTTCTATGGACCGCTGTGTCCGCGGCTTGGCAAACGCCCACCCATCCCGGTTCCTGATGCTGCTCCCACGCAAAGCCAGGACAGAGGGTAAACACCCCACCCGCTAGAAAGCAGGGAGGGGAGACCACAGGTGTGAGGGGGGCGCTGGGGAGACTCAGGGAGCAGCTGGGGGGGGCAGGCGGCTCAGGGCCAGGGGGGCACCATGCTGCAGGGTGGGGGGCCCCTCACTGCAGTCCCAGGGCAGGATCCCCAGATGCCCGACGGCAGGGAGCGATTCTGGGGCCGGTCACAGCCCATGGGGCATGGGCCCCATGCCACGGGGGCTGCCACACTTCCCCTGCCCTCGCCCGCCTCGGGCCCAGGTGCTGGGGAAGGAGCTAGTGCTAACGAAGGGAGACAGGCCCCCTGCATAATTTATGCAGCCTGAGCCCCTGGCAGGGAGCCCTTGAAAGTGTCTCTCGCCTCTAATTAGCCAGGCCAGGAGGATTCAAAGGCAGCGGGGAATCAAAGCAGGAGGCGACAGTGCAGGCCTGCCCTGCAGCCAGACGCCTTCAAAGGGGGCTGCCGAGAGTTGGGGAGCAGCTGCAGAGAACCCCCCGAGCTCCCCTCCTCCTAGCGAATTAAACACGGCCCTCGGGTAGGTGAGGGGGGACCCCCGCCAGGCAAAGGGGGTGGGGGAGACACACGGTGCCCCTTGGTCACCTGAACTAGCTCCAGCGGCCGCGCTCCCCACAACTAGAACCGACCCCCAAGAAGCAGCAGGAGAATTAAGAGCAATGGGGATGCGGGGCTCCCTCTATGGGGTGGGTTGACCAGCCCCCCCCCACTAAGTTGTGCATAATGGCCTCCCAGCTTCACACCCTCCCAAAGGGTCACAGGCTTCGGGCCTAGTCGTCCCCTCTGGCGTTGCCATGGCTACCCAGCGTTTGGGGGTTCGCAGGCTTTGGGCCTAGTCACCCTTTCTGGCATTGCCATGGCGACCCAGTGGGTGTGTGTTGGAGGAGGTGTCACAGGCTCCAGGCTCAGTCTCCCCCTCTGGTATTGCCCAGTGTTTGGGGGTTCCCGGGGCTGGCTCCCAGCATGACGCTAACACGGGGTGCCCTGAGAAAATCCCCAGGGTAGGGTGCACCCCCTCATCAGCACAGACAGATCGGACCAGACCGCCGACGCGGGGGAAGGCTGGAGCTGGTTCTAGCAGCTGGGGGGCACCCCCAGAGCCCCGTCTGCCTTGCCCAAGCCCTCGCGGCCCAGGGCTGGACAGGCTGCGCTGCTGGGCGGGAGCAGAGATCTCGGGGTGACCCCTCCTTTCACTGGTGTCGCCGTCCCCCCAGGGGCAGGGCAAACGCCAGGGCCCCGAACCAGTCGCCCCCCTCCACGGCCCTGGCAGCGTGAGGGGAACGGGGCACACTGCCTGGTCTCCCACCCCCCAACCCCAGCTCCTGAGCCCACAGCGCGAGGGTCTCAGGCCCAGCACCTGATGGGGGGCGTCGGGAGCTGTCAGCAGCTTGGCAGGGCCCCCCGAGGAGGCGGGCGGCTGGGCGGATAATGAGCGAGGCGGCAGGTCCAGCCTCAGCCCTGAAATTGCTTCAGAGACCGAGGCAGCTTCGCTCCATCTTCCATTCATCTGCTCCACCCCCCCCCCGCACCCCTCTGCAACAAGGCACACAGCCCCTTTAAACCCAGGAGGCCGCAGATTCCTGGCTGGGGGGCACCACAGGGGCTGGGGAAGGGAGGGATGGGGACAGACGGCCCACTGCAGGGGGAGGAAAGGGGGGGATGTGGGACCTAACTCAAGGGACGGGGTCTGGGAGAAAACAGGCACCCTGCTTTTCTGGGTTCCCCCTCCCTGCAATCCAACCCCCGATGCCACCCTTCTGCCACTGCTGCTGACCCCAGCCTGCGGCTAGTTACTGGGTTACACACGGGCGTTGACTAGGGTCTGCGCTGGGTGTTCTGGGCTCCCCCAACTGCAGCGCAGCCTCCAAGGTCCCTGGCAAAGCCCCCGGGTCTAACTCCCCTCCCCGAGCAGGGCAGGGGGATCGATCTGCAGCAAAAATCAACCTGCCTCTCTGCCGGGTATCACCAGAGACACGGACGGGCAGCGACCAGCGTAACGGGGCTGTCACGGAGTCCCAGGACGCATGCTCCCTCTCGGCTCCGTGCGGTCTGAGGGGGGGATCCTCCTTCAGTGCGACAGCCCTTCTCGGGGATCCACTCTCTCCCGGGGTCAGGCCCCTCCACCTCCTGGAGCCGCACCTCTCTAAGCCTTAGCACGTCTGTCTCTGCCGTGGGCCCCCTCAGGGAGTCCGCTCGCTCTGGACCCCCCAGGCCTCCTGTCATAACTATAAAGGGAAGGGTAATAGCTGTCCTGTGTACAGTACTATAAATCCCTCCTGGCCAGAGACTCCAAAATCCTTTTCCCTGTAAAGGGTTAAGAAGCTCAGGTAACCTGGCTGGCATCTGACCTAAAGGACCAATAAGGGGACAAGATACTTTCAAATCTTGGGGGGGGGGAAGGTTTTTGTTTGTGTTCTTTGTTTGGGAGTGTGTTCGTTCTCGGGGACTGAGAGGGACCAGACATCAATCCAGGTTCTCCACATCTTTCTAAACAAGTCTCTCCTATTTCAAACTTGTAAGTAAATAGCCAGGCAAGGCGTGTTAGTTTTCCTTTGTTTTCTCAACTTGTAAATGTACCTTTTACTAGAGTGTTTATCTTTGTTTGCTGTACTTTGAACCTGAGACTAGAGGGGAGTCCTCTGAGCTCTTTAAGTTTGATTACCCTGTAAGGTTAATTTCCATACTGATTTTACAGAGATGATTTTTACCTTTTTCTTTAATTAAAAGCCTTCTTTTTAAGAACCTGATTGATTTTTCCTTGTTCAAGATCCAAGGGGTGGATCCTGACTCACCAGGAGTTGGTGGGAGGAAGGAGGGGGAATGGTTAATTTCTCCCTGTTGTAGATCCCAAGGGGGGTTGGAACTGATTCACCAGGAGTTGGTGGGAGGAAGGAGGGGAATGGTTAATTTCCCCTTGTTTTAAATCCAAGGGGTTGGATTTGTTTTCACCAGGGATTTGGTGAAGGTTTTTCAAGGTTTCCCAGGGAGGGAATCCATTGAAAATGGTGGCAGCCGAACCAGAGCTAAGCTGGTAATTAAGCTTAGAAGTTTTTCACGCAGGCCCCTACATTTGTACCCTAAAGTTCAAAGTGGGGATCTCAGTCCTGACACCTCCACTCCCAGAGGGAATAATGCCCCCTGTTCTCTAGCCCGGAGCAACTCTCGGCCCACGTAACACAGGAGGGGTTATTGAGCATGTGAAGCCAGCACAGGAAACTCTCCGGGGGGCCCTCGGGACTGGCCTCCCTCAGCCCAGCACATCTAGGGCTTTGTCTACACTGACACTGCGTGGGCAAAACCTTTGTCATTCAGGGGTGTTAAAAACACACCCACACCCCGAACGACAAAAGTTTTACTGACGGAAAGGGCCGGGGTGAACAGCGCTTTGTCAGCAGGAGCCTCCTAGGGAGCCATGCCCTAGGTCTCGCCTGCATCCAGGTGGGCATCTGATATCACCGCCCCCGAAGCCCCACCTCTGTCCTTTGTCTTCTGGCCCCCTCTGGCTGGAACCGGCTGATCAGGTCACCGGGGTCCTCTCCCCGCAGCCCATTGTCCTCCCACTGGCCAGAACCGGCCATGACTCCCGAGCTGGGCCGTCGCTGGGGTGTCCATTCTCCAGGCTGTCTGCTGGCCCTCTGTAACAACAAACTCCCTCTCCCACGACCTTGTTAAACCAATAACACCCAGGGAAACGGAGTCCCATGCCGTCTGCATGCAAACCATTGAAAAAAACAAGAACCCCCCCCCCCACTTTGTCACAGGGGCACTAGGTGCAGCTGGGATAGAGATCATAGCCAGGATAAAAAGAGGCTTAGGGTAGGGGGCAGGCATCTGAGGGCTTTCTTAGGGCCAGGTCTCCAAACCAATGTGAGACCGAAAGATTAGAAGGGGTAGATCTAGACAGGGATGGGGGTACGTGGATGGGTGGACAGATGGGATGGCAGAGAGATGGGTATGGATGGGGGTAAATGGATAGATGGACAGAGGGCTATGTATGGGGATGGATGGACAAAAGCCCCCAAAAGTCCACCTGCCTGTCTACGCACTCCTGTAGAAAAGCCAGGAGTAAATGAGAATTAACACAAATCCACCCTAATTAACCAAGGGGAAAGAGAGGGAGAAAAGAGAAATTGAAAAAAGAAAGGGACACAAACAGGTCCCTGGTCCAGGCCGCCCCAGAGAAGAAGTCACTGATGGCTGGGTGCATATGGCACTTTCTCCCCATGCAGCCGGTCTCTGGCCCCTGCCTCCAGCCCAGCTGAGCGGCCCTGGGCCGGCTGGGCTCCGCTGGCGTTGCCACGCGGCGTCTGTGATGAATTATTTAAGCAATAAAAAGAAGGAGGTGACAGGGCAGCATCGAGCGCAAACCCGAGTGTCAACCTTTGATCAAGCAGAGAACGCAGAGATCAATTCCCGACGACGAAGGGGAGTTAAAAGGAAGCCGGCGCTGCGGAGAGGAAGCCAGCCGGGGAGCGAGAATCTCTCGGGCTCGTATCAAAGTGAAGGTGCGGGGGGGAGCATCCAGGATTTCCATAGAGCTGCTGGAAATCAGACCCAACCTGTGGTGGGGGTGGATGGCTTAGGGGAGAAGAGTTCAGCCCTGTTTGAATCCCACCGTGTCTAACTGGAAGCTCTGTAGGGCAGAGACCCTGTCATGGGAAGCCCCTGGCCCGTGTCTAACCGGGGGGGGGGGGGGCGTTCAGCTAAGCAGGAAAGGGGACGCGTTGCCACTGGTCAGCGCCACATTTGCAAAATTGCTTTGTGACGCAGTGGGGGATTGTCTTGTTTTTCCAATGGTTTGCATGCAGAGGGGGTGGGACTCAGTTTCCCTGGGTGTTACTGGTTTAAGGAGGTGAGGGGAGAGGGAGTTTGTTGTTGCAGAGGACCCGAGAGGGAACTTGGGACCCCGGCCAATGGCCTGGAGAATGGACACCCCAGCGACTGGCGACCTGGAGGCCCAGCTCAGGAGTCGCAGCCGGTTCTGGCCAGTGGGAGGACAATGGGCTGCGGGGAGAGGACCCCGGTGACCTGACCAGCTGGTTCCAGCCAGAGGGGGACAGAGGACAGAAGAGGGGAGAGGGGGCCCAGGCGACCCTGTTTACCTGGAGAGAAGACAATGGACAGAGGCGGGTCCTGGGGCCAGTGATAGCAGATGCCCAGCTGGGAAGCAGGAGGGCTCAGGGCTGGAGAGGGGGAGCAGGCAGAGCCCCCCGGATGCTGGGGAGACTGGGATGTGCTGGGCTGAGGGAGGCCTGGCCTGAGGCCCTGAGAGTTTCCTGTGTTGTGTTCAGACGCTCAATAACCCCTCCTGTGTTACGCTGGCCGAGAGTCGCTCCGGGCTAGAGAGCGGGGCATTATTCCCTCTGGGAGTAGAGGCCCCGGGAGTCCAGTGTGAGGGGACCCACGGCAGATACAGACGTGCTAAGGCTCAGAAAGGTGCGGCTCTAGGAGGTGGAGGGGCCTGACCCCGAGAGAGAGTGGACCCCCGAGAAGGACTGTCCCACTGAAAGGGGCACCCCCCACGGACCACACGGGGCCAGGAGTGGGCACGATCTGTGAGTCCGTGACATGCTTTGCAGGCAGATTTCCCAAAATGCTCAGCGCCTCCTATGGGCTCGTCTGAAACCCCAGATCCGACGGGTCTGAGAACCAGCACTCATTGGGGGACAACGACACCCCAGTGCCAAACCTGCAGCCCAGAGTCACAGAGCCTGGGCCCATGGACTCAGGGTGCAATGACTTTGAGGGGGCTCAGCTTGCAAACGACCCCTGAAAGGCCCAGGGCTGAGCTCTCCCTCCTACAGGGCAGGGCACACAGCACCAGACCCATTAACAGGGACCCCCCGGCCCCATGGCCCTGCAAGAACCCAGAACCTCCGAGCTGCGCCGACTCCCTGCTGTCAAGCAACCGGCCTGAGACCCTCCCAACTCCCCCGCCCCCACCCTGCTGGTGGTGCCAGCATCCCAGAGAGGCCCTACCCATGGGTGTGGGCACCCTGGTCGAGTGTGTGTGGGTGTGTGTGTGTGTGTGTGGGTGGGGAGGGGGATAGCCAGGCCAGCCACAGGCAGGAGCCTCACCCAATGACTCTCACCCTGGGAGCAGATCGGTCCCTGTTAACCCTTCCCCGGCCAGAGCCACTCGTCCCCCACGTGGCAGGGATGGTGACTGGGCAGCGCATTCAGGGGAATTCGAAAGGACACTGCACTGGCTCCAAGCGACACCAGCGCCTGCTCCCCCCGCTGTGTGCATCCCCCCGGCGACAGGATATCGCCCGGGCTCTCCCTGCCTCTCCCTCCAGCCCATGGTGGTGTGTGGCCGGCAAATCCCTTTGCCTGCACACCCAGCTGCTCCTCACATCCAGCCTGGCCGCACTGACTTCCCCCATCCCAACGCCGGCTCCTCGGGGCTAGTGGTTTCCCACCTCCCTGGCCCTGTTTACCCGCCTGCCAGCGCCTGCAGGCCATGTTCTAACCCCCTTAGGACCTGGGGCTCCCCGTACTCTGGGCTCACTGCAGCCAGGGCTGGGATAGAGCAAATGGAGACGGGCAGCAGCTGCCCTATGGGCACAGGGTGGGGAACCAGGCTAGCCAGCCCTTCCCACTCCAGTTCTCTCCGTAGGCCCGGGCGGGCACCGCTGCATCCCCTCCCGCTACCCCACCCACCCACCCATCTCTCCTCCTCTTCGCCCCCCCAGAGCGACGCGGGTTAATTGGCACCCGGCTCTGGAGCCGTTTCGTCCAGATGGTTTAAAATGCAAAGGCAGAAGCCGGCTCGGGGTCCCTCCGGCGCGGTGCTCGCAGGCTGTGAAATAGCCTTAATTACTTGGACTTAAAGATGCTTTATGGACACTTCAGGCTGTCTGATGTTGGGCTTTTCTTTTCATTAGAGAGGCGAGCGCGGGAAGGAGGAGCGCCAGGAGAAGGGAGAGGGAGACGGGCAGCGGCGGGTTCAGCGCCACCCAGCGCTAACGAGCTCCAGCAAGCCGTCGGGGGGGGGGGGCGAGGAACCCTTTGTTAAGGGACAATAAAACTCCAGCGAGGGGGGGGGCGGTTTGGAAACGGGATGCGGGGCCTTCAAATAAAGCCACGTGCATGTTTCAGGGCTGGCTCCCACAGGCATCAGCCACTGCGAACAAGGCGGGGGGGGGGGATTTTGCCCCCCACCTCCCTGGCCAGGCCTTGGGGATCCTCCGGCTTGCAGCCTGACCGGGGCACGGTGAGCGGGGCTGGGTCTAGAGCGGTCATAGCCTCCCCCCCGCAGCACCGTGCAGAGGGGTTGGCGTACCAGCAGGGGCCTTCAGCCCCTGGCCTTTCCCATCCCAGTGACCTCATCGCTGTCCCCATAGCAACGAGTTGTGATGTCACCAAGAGTAGGATTCTGACCTCAGGCCCTGGACGATCACCGATGGGGGGGATTCACAGCTCGACCGGGCCATACCCTAGGGGAGGGGACCTGCCAAAGGTCAGACAGCAGCACAGTGGCAGAGCCAGCGATAGAACCCAGGCGTCCTGGCTCCCAGCCCCCCCCCCACTCTAACCACTACACCCCACTCCCCTCCCAGAGCTGGGAATAGAACCCAGGAGTCCTGGCCCCTAGTCTGCTCCACTGCTCCCACCACTAAACCAACTTTCTTCCAGGCCCAGACATGAAACCCAGGAGTCCTGATCCAGTCCCCGGCTCTAACCCCCTGTGATGAAGTGGGAACGTTCTTAACGTTTTCTCTGAATACTGTGTGGGTGCCTCAGTTTCCCCTATGTCGTTCGTAAGCATCTAGGAGGTGGGATAAGGGAGTGTGATTGTTGCAGGGCCCGAGAGGGCAGGGATGATGGTGTCTGCACAGAGAATGGCCGACGCCCTGTCTCCTGGCAACTGGTGGCCTGGGCCCCTCCCCTGCAAGGGGCCAACTGAAGGTGTCGGAGAACAAAGGGATCAGGTGACCTCCTGGCCCGGGAAAGAGACAAAGGCAGAGGAGGGGCTGGCGAGTTTCAGTTTGGAGCTGGCTGGGGAAATGAAGGGAGCCCAGGCAGGGCTCTGGCCTCCCTGCCCCCAAGATGAACCTGACTGAGGGGTCCTGTTCTCTGTACCTACAAGTTACACCTGTACCTACACCCCCAGACCCTCCTCACCCTGCTCTCCCCAGCTCAGGAATGGAACCCAGGAGTCCTGATTTCCCCCCGCTCTAACCCCAGACCCTGCTCCCGCAGGCAGGCAGGCAACCCCACTGCCACCTTGCTGCAAACGCCCCTAGCGCCGCACAACAGGGACAGGGCAAAGCTGCTGTCATTTCCCCGAGGCAGCGAGTGCCGGAGGGTCCCAGGCTAGTTGGCAAAGCCAGGGCTGCCCGCCCTGGGAGGGGAGAGGCTGCGGGGGGTCTCCCCATGTGGGCCTGGGCCAGGCGAGGAAACAAACCAGCGTCGCCCGTGGGGCCTGCGCGCTGCTGCTGCGAGTTGCCGGCTCCGGGATTACAAGGCGGCAGAACAAAGCCAGATAATTGAATTAGCTTCCCGGTGGCAGCGAGATTAAAGCCGTGACAGAGGTGCGGCGCGCGGGCGCATAACGGTTTGGGGAGGAGGGGAGAAAAAACCCAGACCCACCCTGAAAACGAGACCCCGGCAGGGCTGGCTGGCTTGGGGCCA
>NW_023260574.1:0-3722 GCF_013100865.1 Trachemys scripta elegans
CCCCCTAGAGGGGAAAAGGCCCTGTGCCCCATTCCCCACCCCCTTGCGCTGAACACTCCCCCACCAGCGCCCCCTAGAGGGGAAAAGGCCCTGTGCCCCATTCCCCACCCCCCTGCGCTGAACACTCCCCCACCAGCGCCCCCTAGAGGGGATGCCCTATTCCTCACCCCTCCAAGCCAAACACTCCCCCACCAGCGCCCCATAGAGGGGTAAAGACCCAATGCCCCATTCCCCACCCCCCTGATCCGAACACTCCCCCACCAGCGCCCCCTAGAGGGGAAAAGGCCACGGGCACGGGCCCCCCAGAGGGGAAAAGGCCCCGGGCCCCATTCCCCACCCCTAGAGGGGAAAAGGCCCCATACTCCCTGAGCCCACCAGCCCCATGCTGTTTAATTTTCGGTGCTTTATGTCCCCCCTCAATAAAAAGACCTAGCCATTCCCCCCAGTCAATGAAGAGGCGCGTCTCAGCAGCTGGAAAGCTTGCGGTGTCCCCCTGCCCGCCGAGCGCCGCAGCCGGGGTGGAGAGATATCGCCTGGCTCTTGCCCCGCTTGTTTTTCCAGGGAGAGGGAAGCTGGCTTTGCTCTCCCGGGCCGGCTCGGCGCGCAGGAGAAGCGCCGAGGGAGCGGAGGATGCAATTTGTCTTGGGGAGTGGCACTTGATCAATTCGATTTCAAAACTCTAATTATACCGACAAAGGGCTCCGCACGGCGCCGCTGGCTGCGAGTCAAGCTTTGTTTATTTATTTCTGCGCACGCCTGCGACGTTCTCCCCTTTGTCCTTTCAGACTTTGCTGGAAGAAATGAGGTCACGGCGGAGGGGCAGCGGCAGATCCGGCGGGTGGGGGGCTGAAAGGGGGGGGGGGGGGGGGGGGGCTGTGTGTGCCTGCACTGTGGGTCGGGATGGAGGGGCTGTGACAGACTCACAGATCGAGCCCGCTCTTGGCCTCATACGGTCCCTGGGGTTGGTTGTGACTCCCGAGCTGGGCCTCCTGGTCACCAGTCGCTGGGGTGTCCATTCTCCAGGTCATTGGCCGGGGTCCGTCGCTGGCCCTCTGTAACAACAAACTCCCTCTCCCATCCCCTCGTTAAACCAGTAACGCTCAGGGAAACTGAGTCCCACCCCCTCCGCATGCAAACCATTGGAAAAAACAAGGAAAATACCAGGAACCCCCCCCCACACTTCATCACAGGGGTCTTGGCAGAGCTTTGGGGGGCGGGGAGCCCAGGGCTGGGATAATGGGGTTGTGGGTCGGGATTCATGGGTGATGGCGGGGGGGGGGGGGGAGGCCATGGAAAACAGGGGGTTGCAAGCTGGTAGCAGGCAGCCAAGACTGAATTACCTGGGGGCTGTGGGGAAGGATGGTGGGGCACCTACAGACTAGGTCAGGCCGGCGTGGCCCCTGCCTGCATTGTGCCTGACCAGACCCAGCGGGGACGGGGAAGTTCCCTTAGCCCACCTGTGTTCTTCACAAGGCCCGGCCGTGGGAATCGACGGGGCACACACCCGCCTCTCTCTCGCCCCATTGTAAATAACCATTAGAAGATATTATCCTCCCGCTACGTGGAATATTAAAAAACTAATTAGAGCCAACTTTAAAGCAAACTGGGGTCTGTTCCTTGCTCATTTGCCGAGCCGTATAATAGATGCCTGGCTCTTTCTTTCAGGCAGACGTTGTCAATCTACAAATCTTTTGTTAAGAGTAAATGGATACAAATAGCTGTTTTCCATTTGCACGGCAGCATCTGTTACTGCCGGGGAAATTTGCATGGCTAAATATAAATTATGCATTATGTCATTTATCAAAAAGGGGGTGAGGGATTGCGAGGGGGGAACCCAGGCAAACAGAGGGGGAAGGTGTCACAACAAATCATAACACAAACCGTTTGCACTTGTCAGCGTCAGGCCGCAAAGCGCTCAGCAAAGGAGGGCGGGTGGTCTTGGCCCCATTTTACAGACGGGGAAACCGAGGCAAAGAGGGCGGGGAGGATGTCGTCAAATGGACACTGCCGGAGCTGGGAACAGAATTCAGGAGTCCTGCTCTAACCACTAGTCCACACCCCCCTACTCAGAACTGGGAATGGAACCCAGGAGTCCTGATTCCCAGCCTCCCCATCTCTGACTGCTAGACCCCACTCCCCTCCCAGAGCTGGGGGTAGAACCCAGGAGTCCTACCTGCCCGTCTGTAACCCAGCAGGCAGCACAGCTGGGTAAGCACCGAAGGAAAGGGTCCCTCGTACCCGCACAAGGCACTCTCCCCCCCCCCCCCCCCCCCCGTTGATAGCCCCATCAGTTATAACCCGCTCCGGCGCCATTTGGAAGCCCAGCAGCAAATGTACCTGTGCGTTGCTGGGATGAAAAAGGCCCCGGCTCGCAGGCTGGCATATGGTGGAGAGGCGCGTTTTATCGGCCTTGTCAAATCCTGCGTGTCGGAGCCCTGGCGGGGGGAGAGTGGGGGGTGCCCAGCCCCGGGGCTGGCTCTATGGACCTTCCCTCTAGACTCTCTGTGGTGGGGGATGAGGGGGGGGGGGGGCTTAGCGCCCAGCTGGAGACGTGGGCTGACCCCTCCTGGGGTGAGTTTCCCTGTGCAAAGAAAGCGCTTGGCACCCCGGAGCCCTGGCGGCAAAGGTCAGATCCTGTATGTGATCTTCCGTAGGGCCCAGGTCACCCCTGGCGCCCGCCCGCTCCACCCAGGCCCAGAGCAAACCGACCACGCCAAGACCCCGGTTGAGTCCCTTAGAACTCAGCCCCTCAAGGCCGGCCTTCCCCACGCGCGGGGAGCCGGGGGGCTGTGGGAGACGGGGCTGGCTGGGGAGGCGTGTCCCGGGAGAGGGGGGTTGGAGCTGCCCTCCTTGGCACCGGCCAACCTGGGCTGGGCAAAGCCCCGGAGAACAGGGGGTGGGGGGCTCTCACCTGCCCAGGTGGGGCGGCCCCCTCAGCTCCTGCTTGGGATCAGGGCCCAGCTGGTGCAGCACCAGTGGGGGCGGGGGTTACCCTCCTTCCCCAGGCGCTGCTGCTGGGGCCTTGGGAGGGGAGAGGGAACAGCTGCCCCCCCCCAGTGGGAAATCAGAGGGAAACCCCCCCCCCGCCCCTTCACAGCCTCCCTCTGAACCCCTCCCATTCCAGCTACGGTTCCCTGACCCCCTTCTCTTCCCCAGCCCCCCCCACCAGATCTCTGCTTCCTCTCCCACTCCCCAGCCCCCCTCTGCTTCCCCTCCTACTGTTCCCCCTGGGTCTCTGCTCCCCCCAGTCCCCCACTCCCCAGCCCCCCTCTGCTTCCCTCCCACTGCTCCCCCTGGGTCTCTGCTCCCCCCAGCCCCCCACTCCCCAGCCCCCCTCTGCTTCCCCTCCCACTGCTCCCCCCCTCTGCTCCCCCCGGGGCCCCCAGCCCTGACTCCCGAGCCCCGGGGACCCCGAGCCCCGCCCTGGCCAGTTGCGCAGGGGGGAGGGACGGAGCCGCCGCCCCCAGTGACCCCCCGGCCCGGGCCGCCCTTCCCCGGGCGGGGGGCGGAGGCAGCGGGACTCGGGAACCTGCCGCTGCTGCTGGCGGAGCGAGTCCGCCCCGGCCGCAGCATGGGAGGGACCCGGCCCGGGTTCGCCTTCGCCCGCCAGCTCAGGAGGCATCCCGGAGTGAGTGACCGGCCGGCCGCTGCCCTGCCCCGGCCCGGCCCCCCTCTGCTCTGCGCCCCGCTACCCCACTTCTTCCCCTGTCCCCTTCTTCCCC
>NW_023260574.1:13464-33614 GCF_013100865.1 Trachemys scripta elegans
GGGGCTAGCAGGGGCTGCGGGTCGGGAGTGAGGGGCACCGGCAGAGCTGGGGGGAGCCCAGGGTTGGGGCTAGCAGGGGCTGCGGGTCGGGAGTGAGGGGCACCGGCAGAGCTGGGGGAACCCAGGGTTGGGGCTAGCAGGGGCTGTGGGTCGGGAGTGAGGGGCACCAGCTTAGCTCCGTGTGTGTGTGTGTGTGTCTGTGTGTGTCTGTGTGTGTATTGTTCAGATCCAGATTAAAAGCGGGGGAGTGAGGGGGTGGGACTGGGGCAGGCCGGGCGGGTAGGGGCTGGTTCCTTTACTCAGCGGCTGTTGTTGCGATCAAGCAGAGACAGCAGGAGGCGTTTTCTGTAACTGAATGTACAATTAACACCAGCTTGGCCCCTGTCCCGAACTATCGATTCCCCCCCCCCCCCCCCGAAGTAAAATCCAGGCCCTGGAAGCTGCGGTTTCGAAAAGCGCCTTTTATAAATAACCCGGGTCACCAGCTGCCAATTGCTTTAATGCAGCCTCCGTACAATTTAATAAACGTAATAGTGTCTTCCTTCATTGTGACAAAGATACGCGCCCGAGACGGCTGAGCCGAGTGGAACACGCATGCCGGCTGATACACCCTGACACACACACACACACACACACACACACACACCAAGAGATACACCCTGACACACACACACAGATACCCCTGACATGCACACACATAGATAACACTGACAGACAGACACACAGATACCCCCTGACACACACAGAGAGATACACTGTGACAGACAGACAGACACACACACACAGATAGCCCCTGACACACCCACCCACAGATACACACTGACACATACACACACACACACACAAAGATACACCCTGGTAGAGACACACACACGCAGATACACTACGCATGTGCACACACATTCACACACACACGGATACACCCTGAGACACACACATAAATACCCCTGAGACACACACATACACACGCAGATACACCCTGACATACACATTCACATGCACACAGAGATACCCCCCCCCCCACACACACACAAAATAAGCAACCACCGGCTCGTGCACCCATCTTGGCTCTACCCGGTTTTGCAAACACTCGTCAATTAAACCTCAAACGCCCCCCCAGGCGGGGAAGTATCCATGTGTGACGAACTGGGACTGTTCTTGCTGGGGTGTGGGAATGCTGACAGGGGAGTGTGACTGGGATGGTCTGCATCGGGGGATGGGAGTCGGCCCGAGGGAACATACCTGAGCTTGTAACATGAGAACCCAGAGGGGTTGGAAGTCAGGTGACTCCGGGGCCCGGGAAACTGAACAAAGGCTGTGGGAGGGGTGGCTGAAGGCAGAGTGCTGGAAGGAGGCTGGAGAGATGGCTGGGAGGGAGAGATGGCTCTGACCCCCCCAAGGGGAGTGGGCTGGGATGCCTGGGACCCCAAGCTGGACCTAACTGAGGGGGGCCCTGTTGTCTGTGCCTGCAAGACCTGTCTTGGACTGTATTCCTGTCATCCAAATAAACCTTCTGCTTTACTGGCTGGCTGAGAGTCATGGTGAATCACAGGAAGCCGGGGGTGCAGGGCCCTGAGCCCCCCAATACTCCGTGACACCATGTCACTGTCTTATAGGACCTACTAAGGCCACAGATAGAACCCAGGAGTCCTGGCTCCCAGCACCCCCACCCCTCCCAGCTCTAACCATTAGGCCCCATTCCCCTCCCAGCCCTAGCCAGGGGGCAAAATCTTCCTGCCAGCGTTAACCCCCCGCCATGCCGGACCCCCTGCTGCCCTTTCTGCGCCATTCAGCTCTAGGGCGTCCCCCGCACCTCCACGCCGGCGTCTCCCCCTCGCTGCTAACCACCGGCTCACTGGGGCCGAGCGTACCGGGATGCGGGGGCAGGGAGGGCCAAGGCCTGAGCCCCCCCCCAGGCAGCTGGGGAGCGTCCTGCTCCAGGGCCCAATGGACACATGTGCTTAACACGAACCTCTGGCTTTTGGGCTGCAGGGGAGATTCGGGGCAGGGGGAGGGGAGGAGGCCAGTGCCTAGAGCTAAGCACTTTGCTGGATCGGGGCCGAAATGAACAGGATGCAAATTCCCTCCCTGCCCAGCTGTCCCAAGCCAGGCGGGTGGGCACACACGCACACACGCGTGTGCAGGACACTTGTACACGCCCGCCCGGGTGCTCGTGGTCTGGGAGCAAGTCCCGGGATAAGAAGTTACATTCGAATCTTAATTCTCTTACCCCTGGAAATCCATTATTAAGAATTAGCACCGTCGAGTCAATTACAAGACCCGGCCCGTAGTTCCACGAATTGATTGGACTTGCCGGGCTGTTAATTAAATCTGTTACCGATGCTCTGATCATGGTGGGCGTTGACTCTTGCTAAAGAATGGCCCTTTGTTACAATATGTAAATCGCACATTTGCATGGCGCGTGTTCCGGGAGAGGCTGTGACCCGGGGCTCCGGATCGACCCCCCCTCAGCAGAGTTGTCTCTGCGGCGTCTCCCAATCCCCAAAGCGACGCATTCGCTAAAACGTTTCCAGGCTCCTGCCGGGGTTTCCGGGCCCCGTCCTGGCAGCTCGCACGCCCCAACCCACGCTGGCGTGCGTGTGCATAAGGGCACTCCCAGACGTGCATCCACCAATGTGTGCACACGCACACACGCCCCGATGCGGGCACACGCATGTGCATAAGGGCACTCCCAGACGTGCATCCACCACTGTGTGCACACGCCCACATGCCCCGATGCCGGCACATGCATGTGCACTCACCACCTCGGCACACGCAACCATAGTGTGCACACGCTTGTGAATACACACACATGCATGCGCACAAACACACACTCAAAGAGGGGAGGCGCAGCAGGGACCCACCCCTCCCACCCCTGGGTCGTCCGTGGGGCAGGCCATCAGTCACACCCCTACTTTGCAAAGACCGTTGTGTCCAGGTGTTATTGCCCCTATGCAAAGGGCAAAGCTAGATCCCAAATCGCCCCCTCACCCCGGAGCGAGCCAGCCCTTGTCCTGAACTGCCCAGGGTGCAAAGCCCCTGGGGAGGGCGCGGCGGGAGACAACAGGCCCCTTTCTGCCCAGCTTGGCAGGGCCTGCAAACTCGGTTGCCAGGCAGAGATGGGTAAACCAGACTCCGGAGGCCCAGGCAGAGTCAGGAAAGACACCGATGTCCAGGAGCTCTCCTGAGAGCTGACTTGAAAAAACGCAGCTAGGAAAAGCAGTTGCCTCCCGCCCCATGTCCTCGCGACGCCAGGAGCCCGGAGCAACAGCCTCCGACTGGCCCCGGTGAACGGCGCAGTTACCGCCAGGACCCAGGCCGCAGGGATGCGCAGAAGGGGGAGGCGGGGAGCGACGGGCGTGGGGTGGGCTCGGGGCAGCATGGCGAGCCTTTGGGCTGAGTCAGGCGGGGATGGGGATGCAGGAGTGGCTGGACCCCGTGACGACGGCAGGGAGAGATGGAGCCGTGTCTGCTCCATTGCGGCTGGAGGACGACGGGTCTCACCTGCCTCGGGGGGGGGGGGAATCCAGGATGAGGGGGGACTCGGGCCTGATGGGGCGAGGAGACGGGATGGCAGGGAGGCAGGACGCCGGGGTTCTGATCCCCCACAGCTGGGAGGCAGGAGCCCGGGATAGATGGGCCCCACCCCAGGCCGGACCGCAGTGCAGCGAGCAGACCCTGCCCTGTCCCAGGGGGGCTTCAGGGATTGAGGGGGAAATACACAGCCCGGCCCACGAGGAATCCTGGGCAGCGGGCAACAGGCAGGAGAGGTCCCCCAGCAGCCCCCTGCCCGGGGCAGGGGTCCCCCCGCCCAAAGCAGGGCTGCCAGCTGATTTCAGGAGGTGCACGGCGGCCTCTAGTGGCAAGTGTGTGTATAGCTAGGCCGGCTGCAGGCACACGATCCCCAGAGGTGAGCGCAGGTCCCTACACAGCAATGGACAGGCTGGGAAAGTGTGTGTGTGTGTGTGTGTGTGTGTGTGTGTGTGTGTGTGTGTGTGACCCGCCACAGGCCCAGGGCCGGGAACCGTCACAGCCTGGCAGACAGGATGTCAGCCCCCGGGACGTTCTCCCAGGCAAACAGGGGAGCCGCGCACTCGAAATCACCGTCAGGTGGGTGCCCAACAGGTTGGCAGCCTGAATCCAAGAGTCACTATCAATGGCTCACTGTCTCAGTGGGGGGGTGTCGTGACCGGGCTCCCGCCCCGGGGCTGGTACTAGTCAGTCTTTTATGAATGATTTGGAGAATGAGGTGGGCAGGGCGCATGGACAATGTGCAGAGGCCCCCACGCAGGGAGGGGTTGCAAGCACTTGGGAGGCCAGGGTTAGATTTCACAATGGGCTGGACGCATTGGAGAACTGGGCTACAATCAATAGGACCCTTGGGAAGGAAAAACCAAGCGCCCAGCCCCACCCTGGGGACTATCTGGGGAGGGGATGGCACTGCTGCGAAGGAGCTGGGGGGCAGAGCAGCTCACAAATCGAACACGAGTCAGCCGTGTGAAGCAGTTGTGAAAAAGGCTCGTGTCATCCCGGGGTGTGTGAACGGGAGCGTCATGCGACAGACCCGGGCAGTAGCTGTCCTGCTCGACTCGGCCCTGGGGAGGCCTCAGCTGGAGTCTGGGCCCGGTTCTGGGCCCGCCGGTTACGAGCGAGGTGGGTAAATTAGAGGGTCCAGAGGAGAGCGACAAAGACGATCGAAGGGTTCGAACCCCGGAGCTGTGCGGGAAGGTTAAACCCCAGGGCAGGTTTAGTCCTGAGAAGAGAAGCCGGAGCGGGGCCGGAGAACAGCCCTCGTGTTGGGATCGATTGTTCTCCGTGGCCACTGGAGGCAGGACAAGACCATTGGGCTTCACCTCTAGTGAGGGAGAGTCCGGTTGGATCTTGGGCAAAACTTTCTAACTCTCAGGGCCGTTCAGGTCCCGTCACTGGAGGTGTTTCAGAGCAGGTTGGCCAAATCCCTGTCAGGGCTGGGCTGGGTTTACTGGGCCCTGCCTCTCGCGTGGTGACGTCACCCAACCCGCAAACGAAGCCAAGGAAGGAGACGCCAAAGGGCCCCAGTGTCAGAAGCTGCCTCCAGGGTCATGAATCTGAATCCAGCTTTTCTCATTGAATACCGGGAAGGAAAATGGACTGAGAAGAACCCAGGGGTCCTGCTGGCGAACAGCTGGAACTGGGCTAAACCCTTCCCCACGGCGATTACACAGTACGGACAGAGGGAGAGTCAGTCCTTGGCTGGAAGAGCTTCAAGGGGTGGGAGGGGAAACTGAGGCACGCAGAGGGGAAGTCATTTGCCCAAGGTCACCAGGAATAGAACCAGGTCTCTGAAGCCGACTGAGCGCTCTGCTCACTGGGCCATGCCACCTGAATGGACCAAGCTGCATCTCGTGAGGAGCAGCAGCACGCCAGCCTGGGGGAGCTGCATCTCAGCGCTGGATAAAGGGTCCCTATATACACAGCCGCTGCGCCCCACCCCAGAGGTGGCTGCATCTCAGGGGTGCTGTGTGCCTATAATGTGTAAAGATATGGCGGCTCCAGCTCCGATCAGCGTGATAACCCGCCCTGTCCCATACTGGTGTCACGAAGTTGGGGATTTTCTTAGTGCTTTGCATGAATACTGTGTGTGCCTCAGTTTCCCTGGAGGTGGTGGGAGTGGGTTGGCTGGTGCAGAGGACCCCGGACAATGGCCTGGAGACGGGGGACCCTAGCAACTGGTGACGGAGAGGCCCAGCCCAGCTTGGAAGTCAGCCGGTTCTGGCCAGTGGGAGGATGGAGCTGTGAGTCCGTGACAACTGGCCACCCCGTTCCTGGTGGCTACAACCAACTCACTGCCCCAGGTGCTAATTAGCCGCATTTCACAGTTGGGGAAACTGAGGCCCGGAGAGACTAAGGGACAGGCTTGCCAACAAGCCCTCCAGCAGGACCCAGCCACGTCATCCGGCGCCTCCGCTCTTTGAAGCCGCCCCGTTTCCCCCAGCGAGGATAAAGACGTTAACTCACAGCCACAGGGGCCCTATACAGCTCGCAGGACCCACGCCAGCCGCGCGGCCGGAGCCACAAGCCCCCGGTCCCTTTCAAACGGCGGGTGAGAGCCAGCCGAACTTGTCAAAGAACAATTCCTCTTCTCGACAAAGTACCCGGGAGAGCAGAGATGCCGCCTCGCCCTTCAGCTGACCTTCAGCTGCCTTGCCAATTAGGCATTTTCCAGAGGTGCTTATTGCTAAACAATGAACTCCTCATCAGCCCGGCGCCGGGGACCCGGCTCTGACAGCAGAGCATTATTTTCCTCAGCAATTACAGGCATGCAAAGAAATCTCAGCCTTCCCCGCCTGTTAATTACTTATTTTGACAGTCTTTATATGTCACGCAACAAAAGGCGAGAGGGAAAAAAATAAAAACCCGTCTGAAGCCCCTTGCAGAAAAAGTTTCTGAATTTCTTGGCGCCTCGGCCTTTGATTTCATTCCTTCCAGCCATCGCCTCCCTTCGGCCGGGCCAAAGACCTAGGGAGTTGCATTTAGCGCCTCCTAGCTTTCGGCCGAGGAACGGGTCCCTTTGGGCATTACCGCATTGGTGCCCTGACGGCAGGGTGGGCTGTGCTGCGGGAGGGGGGGATCTGGGGACTTCACTAGGAAATGAAACTCTATTCACAGCAATTGTGATTCAACTGCCAAGAGGAGGAATTTGTGGACCTGAGGCAGATTTGAACTGGCGACATCTAGAGGAGATTCAGGGCTGTTGTTTATTAGGTGTATTACAGTAGCACCCCCCCCCCCGCCCCCAAGGAGGCAGAAGGGAAGGGTGGCCTAGTGGTTAGTGTGCCAGCCTAGGAGATCTGGCTTCAAATCCCTGCTATGCCACAGGCTGCTTGTTTGACCTCTGGCAAGTCACTTAACCTTTCCCCTGCCTAACACGTGAGGATCGCTACATGAGACATTATGGGGCGCTCACACGCCTGTGATGCGAGGGCAGCACCGGCCGTCTGTCCCTGCCTTGAAGAGCAGGCCCTGGCCTGGCTGACTCCTGGTTAACTCTTTATGTTGCCCCAGTCAGTACCTAGGGCGCTCGGGGCATGCGCCCAAGCTCCCCCCCTGCCTGGCCTTCATCCCCAAGCCAGGCTCAAAATCCAGCCCACACCTCCTCCTTTGGGGCTGCTCAGCCCACACCCTGGGTCCTCTGTGCCCAGGGAGCCCCTCCCAGCTCCCTTACCACTGGCTGGGGTAATGTCAGCCTAAAACCACTTCAGCCTTTCACACCTGGTCCCAGCATGGGCGGGTACAGGTACTTATAGGCCAGCCGGTGCCTGCTCCCAGGTTCCCCCGGCCCACTCAGCCACCAAGCCGGCCGCGTGTCTGATCTTCCAGCAGCTCCCAGCCTGACGTCACTCCCCCGCTCCCCAGCCAGGGCCAAGCCTGCCGAGCTCTCACGCCCGGGCAGCCCCTGGCACGCAGCACTGGCGCTTCGCTTCACCGGGGGTCACGCCGGGTCCCCATTAAGGAGAAGCAAAGCCCAGCAGGTGCTGCTGTCCTCGGCCCCCGCCCCCACCCCGGTGACCCTCCCCTTCCTGGTGACTAATGCGGGGACGAGCGGCTACAAAATCAATTCCCATCCCAGCCAGGACACGAAGGGAACGTGGCCAATCAGGACTGCGGCTCCGTAACCAGATCGTGTCATTTTTCTTACTGAACTTCATAAGAGGAAATCAATGGCAGATCGTGTGCTCCCAGCTCATCCCTCCCTCCGGGGAGCCAGCCCAGCCCCCGCCTCTGGGGTGAGCCAGGATGCCCCAAGGCCCAGCTCTCCCCCATTATTTCAGCCCCAGCCGTTCCCTCCCTAGCCCCGCGGCTCCAGGCACCGAGACATCTCTGCTACCTTGTGAGAACACCCCTAAACCCCATCCTGTCTTTTCACCCTGCGCCAGGCTCCCTTTTCCCTTGCACAAAGCCCTTCAAAGTCCTTCTCTGCCGCTCTTTGTTGTGTAGCAGGCTGGGTTGTGTCACGCAGGCTGGGCTGCCTTGCGCTGAATTCCTCCGTATTGTGTTGCGCGACATTGTGTTACTTCGCTCGGCTGCACGGCCACGTATTCTGCTGCAGGGGCCCGGCGGCCTGCGTTGCACAGAACCGGGTGGTTTGGGGAATCACCTTGTGTTGAATTGTCCGCTGAGCTGTGGAGTGGCATTGCATTGTGTTACGACGCCACCATATTGTATAGATTTGTGTTGCCCTGGCTAAGCGGCAGGTTGCGTGCTCGCACATTGCATTGTTCTGTGGTGCATGCTATTGTGTTTCATTGACCTGCACTGTAGGGTGTTGTGTTATAACATGATGGCTGCTTTGTGTCGTTATGCTGCATTGTACTGACCAGCGTGTTATGTTACACTGAGTTACATGACATTGCATACTTCGATTTCATTGTGTTGTGTTGCATTATGTTGCGCTACATTATACTATGTTGCTTTGCATGATATTGCCTGGGAGTCGGTGTCACGCTGCATTGCATTCTGTTCTATGCTGCCACATGACGTTACATTGTGTTGCGTTGCATTGTGTTGCCTCCCGTTTTGGGGCTGCCTTGTGTCGCAGTGCACCACGGCGTGTTGCATTTGTATGGTTTTACAAGGCACGGTTGCAGATGGCCGGTTGCGGTGCACCGTGGCACGGTTGCAGACAGCGGGTTGCATTGCACCGTGCGGCCGGTGGCGGTGCACCGTGGCGCACGCCTGCAGATGGCGGGTTGCGGTGCACTGTGGCACACGGCTGCAGACGGCCGGTGGCGGTGCACCGTGACGCCTGGCTGCAGACAGCCGGTGGCGGTGCACCGTGGCGCATGGCTGTGGATGGCAGGTTGTGTTGCACCGTGGCAGACGGCTGCGGATGGCGGGTGGCAGTGCACCATGGCACACACCTTGGTTGTGTTGTACTGTGGCACACGCCTGCAGATGGCGGGTTGCGGTGCACTGTGGCACATGGCTGCGGGTGGCGGGTTGCGGTGCACTGTGGCACACGGCTGCAGACGGCCCGTGGCGGTGCACCGTGGCACACAGCTGCGGATGGCGGGTTGCGATGCATCGTGGCGCACAGCTGCAGACAGCTGGTGGTGGTGCACCGTGGCACACGGCTGCAGATGGCCGGTGGCGGTGGACCGTGGCACACAGTGTGGCATTGTTGTGCGACATTGTGTCACCCACCAGCTGGTTGTGCGGCATGCGCACAGCTCCATCCCTGCGAAGCAGAGGCAAGGGAGGGGCAAAAAAAAAAAAAAAAAGGAAATAAACCAAGGTCTTTCCTAAGTCAGTCGTGTTTTATACACACTCTCCGCAAAGCGGGGCCTGTTCCTTCCGATTCGTTCAAGTGACTGGCAATAATTATGGGCCAATTAGCCTGTTAAATGCAGATTCCTTTGTAAAGAGCCTTTTTGTCACTACCTGGGGCTGTCCCACCCCAGCTGAGAATTCATGCCAATTAACTGGTATCTTAAAGGGCCAGCTGCCAAAGTTGGTTTTTTTTCCCCGCACACCTACAAACAGCACACGGTGTTTGTGGATTTTGTCAGTTGTTTGCAATCCCGCCCAGCAGCGTGCAGCCCCAGTTCTGTCGCCACCGGAACGGATGGATTTTCCTCGGGAAACTTGAAACGAGCGCGGCTGCTGGTGCCGGTGGGTCCCCTATGACTCTCGGCCCCAGCCACGCGTCGTAAATGGGACCGTCAGGGCCTGGGCTCTGTGTAAACAGCCCCCCGGAGGATCCTCCACACAGGGGGGCTTCACTGGCTGGTGTGGAGCGGGGTACAGGCTCTGCACCCCACTTCTGGCTCCTAGAGTGGGGGGAGGGATCAGGGGTGCAGCTAGACCCCAATGCACTGGGTGGATATTTGCTGCAGCTAGAGTAGAGGTAGAGCAGCCTGAGGGTCGCTCTACCTTGCGCCAGAGGCTGGGTCGGGCTGAGACTAAGAAGTGGGGTAAAGAGCCCTTGACTGAGAATCAGGCTCCAGCTTTTCTGTTTAAACTAGAGCGGATCTCGAAGACCAGCCCTGGATATGTCAATCCAATGGCTAGTTCCCCTCAGCGTTAAGCTTTTGCGTTTTATTTCCAGTCTGGACTTCTCTCCCTTCAACTCCCAGCCCTCAGCTCACGTTAGACCTTTGTCTGCTGGATTGACGAGCCCATTATCCAATTTCTCTCCCCCACGGCGGGTTGTGAGCACGTCACCCCTTCACCTGCCTTTTGAGATGCTAAGCTGGCAGCCAGCAGGAGCTCAATCGCGCCGAGGCAGGTTCTCCCATCCTTTAATCAGTCTCGTGCCTCTTCTCTGAACCCTCTCCAATTTCCCAGCCTCCTCCGAGAACCGGGGCCAGAATTCCAGCAGCGGAGAGAATCAAACCCCCCTCCAACGGCAAAACCAGCCGACACCGTCCGGAACCAACGTGGCTTCTGTTGTCTCGACTCAATCCCATTGCGACGGAGCAGGGGGCGGTTTATTAAAAAACCCACTGACACCATGGCAGACAATTCAGAGAGCGGCCGTCCCACGACACTTTTAAAAGGTAAAAAAGTCCTTCCCGTTCCAGCAGCCTGGCAGAGCCGTGAGGCAGGGAGCGGGCGTCCAAACAGCCAGGACTAAACCGGGAAACACACCGGAAAAGAGCTGAATTCTGAACATTTATTTTCATTAAGCTCCGTTCCAAAACCCCAGGCCAGAAGAGTGAGACTTACCTGCTGCTCTCCGTCAAAACCAAACAAAACCCCGGCTGTCTGAGCAGCGTTAATGAGTCCTGCCAGCCTTATCTGACAGGGACAGGTGGGGAAACTGAGGCAGGGAAAGACGAAGGGACTTGGCCAAAGGGAATGGGACCCAGGAGTCCGGGCTCCAGAAGGTTCCTCGCAAGTTGACAATGAGATCATCCACCCGTCCGGCTTTTTGGTTATTCAGCTGTACAGCGCCTGGCGCAGCAGGGCCCTGGGCTGCCGGGGTGTCCCTGGGATATTAATAACCATTGCTGCATGCGGCCGCTAGCCCCCCCTTCCTTGTTTTGCAAGGTCCCTGAGCCGCTTTGTGCCACCTGAGCGAGGGGGGCGCGGGGCGGGCAAGCGATGCCCTGGCCCATCCCAGCGTCTCGCAGCTGTTCCCGAAATGCCACCAGCTCCAGCTGCAGCCACCGTGAGCCCAGGCGCCGCGTCAATTAGCAGAACAGCTCTTCCCTGCTGGGCTGCCACCAAAAACCCACGTAATTACCGGCAGCTCCAGAAGCCAGGTACAGCCGCGCGGGCCTAATTGAGTGTTTACGGGCTGTACACAGGCAAGGGGAAAAGAAAACCCACAAACCTCCCCCCTCCCGCCCCCCAGCCGCACAAAGCGCCACGTGCGTCAGCCGCCTAATTGTGTATTTGACATTTGCCGGGCTTGGGGAGTGGGGGGGGGGATGGGGGGCAGCGGAACCTGCAGAATCCATCCACACGGAGCTGGATCAGGCCCCTGGGGGGGGGGGGCTGGTTTGTTGTTTTCAGGGTCTTTAGATGAGGGATGTGGGGGCCTGGTTCAGTTACCGAGGGGGGGCAGGAGTTGTTAGAAGCGACGGGTGGAGGCGTTTGTCTGGCAGTAGTCAATCTGACCCACTGGTCCCTCCAATCCCAAATCCCGCCTCCTGCCCATACGGGTCAGACCCACCGGTCCCTCCAATCCCGTATCCCACCCCCTGCCCATATGGGTCAGACCCACCAGTCCCTCCAATCCCGTATCCCACCCGCTGCCCATATGGGTCAGACCCACCAGTCCCTCCAATCCCATATCCCACCCGCTGCCCGTATGGGTCAGACCCACCAGTCCCTCCAATCCCGTATCCCACCCGCTGCCCGTATGGGTCAGACCCACCAGTCCCTCCAATCCCAAATCCCGCCTCCTGCCCGTATGGGTCAGACCCACCAGTCCCTCCAATCCCAAATCCCGCCTCCTGCCCATATGGGTCAGACCCACCGGTCCCTCCAATCCCAAATCCCACCCGCTGCCCGTATGGGTCAGACCCACCAGTCCCTCCAATCCCATATCCCACCCGCTGCCCGTATGGGTCAGACCCACCAGTCCCTCCAATCCCATATCCCACCCGCTGCCCGTATGGGTCAGACCCACCAGTCCCTCCAATCCCGTATCCCACCCGCTGCCCGTATGGGTCAGACCCACCAGTCCATGCAATCCCATATCCCGCCCCCTGCCCATACAGGTCAGATCCACCGGTTCCTCCAATCCCATATCCCACCCGCTGCCCGTATGGGTCAGACCCACCGGTTCCTCCAATCCCATATCCCACATCCTGCCCATATGGGTCAGACCCACCGGTCCGTTCAATCCCGTATCCCGCCCACTGCCTGTATGGTTCAGACCCACCAGTCCATGCAATCCCATATCCCGCCCCCTGCCCATACAGGTCAGACCCACCGGTTCCTCCAATCCCATATCCCACATCCTGCCCATATGGGTCAGACCCACTGGTCCGTTCAATCCCGTATCCCGCCCCCTGCCTGTACAGGTCAGACCCACCGGTCCATCCAATGCCGTATCCCGCCCCCTGCCCCTATGGGTCAGACCCCTCTGCCGCACAGGAGACAGGCAGGTGTGGACGGGTCTGACGGGGAGGCAGCGGGGGTGTGTGGGGGGAGTTTATTGTTATTTGGGATTTTATTTCCCTCTATTATGTCGTTTCTTCTCAATCCCAGGACGGGCCTGGAGCAGGGTGGGCGCATTCAGGAGGTGGGCAGTTTGGGCATGGACTGGTAGGGGGGTTACCATGGAGCACCGGTGTATAGGGATGGGTCATGGGAGCTTGAGGGCTTGGGCACGTCTGGGGGTGATCAGGGCATCCGTGGGACCTGGGTGCCCACCCCCAGGCTCCTGGCCCACTGGCTTCTGCGCCCAGTTCTCTGGCTCACTCTCTCAGGCCTGGGGCAAGACATGTGACCCTCCTCGTGCCTCGGTTTCCCCCGCCCGCCTCTACAACGTGTCCCCAGTGCAGGAGAAGCAGCAGCAGCAGCGTGAGCCCTGCCAGCGCCGGGGAGAGCCGTTTTCTGCCCCTTTCCACGAGGGGGGCATCAGGGCCCGGTAGGTGCAGCCAGCCACTCACCCCCAGGACGAAGGGTCGCCTGGCCTCCCACATGCAGCCGGGCACATCCCCGCCCCCTCCCGCCTGCCCCCCAGGGCTGAGGGCACCTCAGCTGCCTTCTCACGCCAAGGCCCACCCCCAGCCGCCCACGCCTCGCCCGCCCGGGGCACGACAGCCACACACCAGGCAGTGATACCCCCCGCTGCCAGTCCTGCCGTTCCGGAAACAAGGAGGGATGAAAGGAGGCAGCGCCGGTGCCCAGAGATCAGAGACGCGCCAGAGATCAAGGGATAAGCAGCCGGCAGGGGGGCAGAGAGAGCATTGGCAGTTACTGCAAGGGCGGGGGTTGAGTGGAGGGGCAGGGCTGGGCTAGCAGGGGCTGCGGGTTGGGAGTGAGGGGCACCGGCAGAGCTGGGGGGTGCGCTGCCCTCGGTAGCCAGAGGGGCCCAGATGAAAGCAGAGCTCAGACCCACCCCGCCCTGCCAGGGTCACACCGCCCGGAACAGGGACCTACCTGGTCTGGCTTCAGACCCTTCTGCTGCCTCAGTTTCCCTCCAGTGGCAGGTCAGTGCAGGTCTCAGCCCCGGCCAGGAGCCCAGCCCAGGGGCTCAGCGTCCCATCAGCCCCCTTGTGCGGGCAGGGGCAGCTGGGCCCATCTCAGGGGCCTGCTGCTCCCCTTGGCTCCCCGCCTGGCCCCTGACCCCAGACCAGCCCCACAACCCCCCAGCTGCTGTCCTCTCCCAGCCGGCCTGGCTCCTGGTCACATGACCCCGGGGCTGGCCCTCCTTTCACCTGGGGGGGCGGGTTACATCTGGCTCAGGTGCTGTTGGGCACACAGCCCCTTAAAGGGCCAGCTCCGCCTCAGGGGCCTCCGGATGCAGCTACACCACACAACACCACTCCCAGCTACACAACACCACACACACACACCCCTCCTTCGAGGCCCTGAACAGACACACAGCTACACACACATGCTCACGTGCACACAAACACCCCCCCCACCTTCCTGCAGGGACCTCGCTACACACCTACACAAACACCCCCACCTATGGACACCCCCCCGCTCCTTGTACACCCCCAGACACCTACATAGCTCCCTATACACCCCCCCAAACACCCTCCCACAGTCACACCTGGCCTCCTCCCCCCACACACATACACACTCGCTGGGCTGACAGTTCTCCCCCCGCTGGCACCCGCATGCCCCCACCCCCCCGCAGGCAGCCGGCCTTGTCCCCCCGCATGCTCCAGAAGGGGGCTTGCACCTCCCACCCAGCCCTGCTGGGCTCCATCTCCCACTGGCCGAGGGAACCCAAACCAGCTCCCCTGCTGGGGTGCGGGGACACTGGGGCGCCCGCTGGGCCTGGGCAGGTCCTCGTGGGGGGGCTCCCTGCTGGGCGAGACGATCCGGCTGGGTCCCTGCCCACCTGGCGGCCCCATCCCTCTCCCCCTGGCCCCGCCACGCTGTTTGCTCCCAATTAATTTTTCATGAGGCTTTATGCTAATAAACATCCCAAGCCGGGCGGGCGAAGCAGCCGCGTCCCCATACCAATGAAGGGACTCGCCGGAGTGAAGAGCTTGGAAGCCGGCAGAGGAAGCCCCCCGCCCGGTCAGCTCCACCAGGAGACTGGCCAGCATCTGCTTGGCATGCAGAATGAGCGGCTGCCTTGTGCCCCCGCCCGGCTCTCCTGGAGCCCCGCATCGCAACGTGGCAGGAACCGGGGCACAGTCGCTCCCTCCCTCCTGCGCTGAGCGTCCAACCGGCAGAGAAAAGCCCAGGCCGGAGAAAGGGGACGGAGAAGCCGGAGAGGATGCAGAGCCCGGGTCCTTGCGGAGCCCCGGTCCGGAGCTGGGGGTGCCAGCAGCATCCCAGTGGAGCCAGGCGACTTTGGGGGCCCTCCGAAAAGTTTTGGGGGTAAAGCCCAGATCCTTGGCTGGCTCAAACCCTCAGCGCACCTTGGCTCAGCCGAGGATCTGAAGCAAAGACGCTGGGTCGTCCCCACAAACCGGGGGGCTCTGTGCCCTGCAGGGGGTCAGACCAGAGAGCCATCCTGGCCCGTCTGGTCTTAGACACTATGAAATCCCAAGGCCTTGGGAGTGAAGCAGGCAAGGGAGTCAAAAGTGGGGAAACTGAGGCACGGGGGGGCAGCGTGTTTGGCCCATGCTGGTGAGCAAGCAATAGAACCCAGGTGTCCGAGCCACGCGCCCGCTTCCCACCGCCAGACAGGCCGAGGCAGCGCGCCCGCTGCAGGGAGCGCTGGAGCCGAGCAGGGCTGCCCCTGTCCTTGTGCCCGACTAGAATCACTAATTGGCAGCGCCCAGGATGGAGTCGTTTGTATTTCCCCCTATGCAAATCAGGGCTAATTAGCATGGATTTAGTTCACATCACATAGGCTGTGGTGACAATCACGGGGCCGCTGTCGCCCCTGGAGGGGCTTGGGTTTAATCCTGCGATAATGAATCTGGGGGAAGGGGCCCCCCCCAGGCACCCGCGTGATCGCACGTGGGGAGGGAACGTTGAACCGGAGCCGGGGCGGGGGGGGGAGGCTGCTGGGCAGAGGGCAGGCAGGGAATGCACGAACTTCAGCCACACCCCCAGCTCTGCCAGTGCCCCTCACTCCCGACCCGCAGCCCCTGCTAGCCCAGTCCTGACCCCCCCAGCTCTGCCAGTGCCCCTCACTCCCGACCCGCAGCCCCTGCTAGATCAGTCCTGACCCCCCCAGCTCTGCCAGTGCCCCTCACTCCCGACCCGCAGCCCCCTGCTAGCCCAGCCCTGACCTCCCCAGCTCTGCCGGTGCCCCTCACTCCCGACCCGCAGCCCCCTGCTAGCCCAGCCCTGCCCCCTCCAGCTCTGCCGGTGCCCCTCACTCCCGACCCGCAGCCCCTGCTAGCCTAGCCCTGACCTCCCCCAGCTCTGCCGGTGCCCATCACTCCCGACCCACAGCCCCTGCTAGCCCAGCCCTGACCCCCCCAGCACCCCTCACTGCCGACCCACAGCCTCGGAGAAGAGGGGGGTGCATGGCGTGTGGGGCCATGACAAATTCCGTCTCTTCTGGAGCCTATTTCTCCAGCTCCACGGTGCATTCGCTGCCCGCCTGGGGCCGGCTCCTACCCGTACTCAGCCCTGATGAATATTTGATGGCCCCGGCCGGCAGCGCTGGATGAACAGCGCCCGGGAGGACGAGCGCAAACGCCCACAGGCAGCCCCGAGAGACCCACAGCCGCGCCAGACCCGCACTGGGATTACGGCTCGAGCGCGGCCCACGTGCGGGCTCCCCGCGGGGTCGCCCCTTGCCAGCCGGCTTCCCAGGGCAGATGTGGGTGGAATTTCTGGGCCAGGATCGTCCCTCGTGTGGGACCCGGCCGGCTGGGGCCTGCGCAGCTCAGAGGTCAACGCTCGCCTGACATAACGCAGCCCTCCCCGGACGCCTGGGTTTGGTGGGTGAGAGCAGGGGGCGGCTGGGAGCCAGGACTCCTGGGTTCCATCCCTAGTTCTGGGAGGGGAGTGGGGTCTAGTGGTTAGAGGGGGGCGCTGGGAGGCAGGACTCCTGCGTTCTAGCTCTGGGGCTAGAGTGCCCAGTGTCACGGACTCACAGATCGTGCCCACTCCTGGCCCCGTGCGGTCTGTGGCGGGTGCCCCCTTCAGTGCGACAGCCCTTCTCGGGGGTGCACTCTCTCCCGGGGTCAGGCCCCTCCACCTCCTGGATCCGCACCTCTCGGAGCCTTAGCACGGCTGTCTCTGCTGTGGGCCCCCTCAGGGAGTCCACTCGCTCTGGACCCCTGAGACCTCCACCCCCGAAGGGGTTGATGCCACCCTGTTCTCTAGACCGGAGCAACTCTCGGCCAGCGTGACACAGGAGGTTTATTGGGCGTCTGAACACAGCACAGGAAACTCTCAGGGCCTCAGGCCTGGCCTCCCTCAGCCCAGCACATCCCAGTCTCCCTTCATCCAGGTGGGCTCTGCCTGCTCCCCACTCCAGCCCCGAGCCCCCCTGCTCCCAGCTGGGCATCTGAGATCACCGGCCCCAAGCCCCGCCTCTGTCCATTGTCTTCTCTCCAGGTAAACAGGGTCACCTGGGCCCCCTCTCCCCTTGTGACGTTATTGACATAAACTGGGACCGTATAGGTCATTGTTGCAATCAAGGTCCTGTAGTGGCACCAAATCTTGTATAAAGGGGGTCAAATGGGGTGTCTAGGACAAGGTTATGGTTTACTGGTTATGATTATGCTGTATATATGTGTGTATCAGTTTTGTAGTCGAAGTTATGAATATTGGCTCTATACTGTCTGTATGGCAAACTTATGCTATGCTTCTGGGTGACATCCCAGACAAGCTGAGATTAGCTCTGCCTAGCCTGCTTGATGGCCCATTAAGGACCATCAGCTATACAATGGACCCATTGAGAGAAGGCAGATACGCCTTGTAACTCAGCAAAGTATGCAGGGACTGGCCCATGTGACTCCAGACTCCATTTTGCTGTAATTTTCCACAGTAAGGACAAAGAGGTGTTCTTACACCTGGAAAAGACTATATAAGGCTGATGCCTCATCTCCATCTTGTCTTCAATCCTGCTTCATACCTCTGGAGGAACTTTGCTACAAGCTGAAGCTTTGAACAAAGGACTGAGGTCCCATCCCAGCGGGGGATGTATTCCAGAGACTTGATTCGAACCTGCAGTTTATTCCATCGCTGCTGCAAGCCTGAACCAAGAACTTTGCCATTACTGTATGGAATTGATTCCATTTAACCAATTCTAACTCTCATCTCTATCTTTTTCCTTTTACGAATAAACCTTTAGATTTTAGATTCTAAAGGATTGGCAGCAGCGTGATTTGTGGGTAAGATCTGATTTGTATATTGACCTGGGTCTGGGGCTTGGTCCTTTGGGATCAGGAGAACCTTTTTTCTTTTATTTGGGTATTGGTTTTCATAACCATTTGTCCCCATAACGAGTGGCACTGGTGGTACTACTGGGAAACTGGAGTGTCTAAGGAGATTGCTTGTGAGACTTGCGGTTAGCCAGGGGGTGAGACCGAAGTCCTCTTAGTCTGGCTGGTTTGGTTTGCCTTAGAGGTGGAAAAAACCCCAGCCTTGGGCTGTAACTGCCCTGTTTGAGCAATTTGTCCTGAGTTGGCACTCTCAGTTGGGTTCCGCCAGAACCGCATTGTCACACCCCTCTTCTGTCCTCTGTCTCCTTCTGGCTGGAACCGGCTGGTCAGGTCACCGGGGTCCTCTCCCCGCAGCCCATTGTCCTCCCACTGACCAGAACCGGCTGTGACTCCTGAGCTGGGTCTCCGGGTCGGGGTCTCAGGTCACCGGTCGCTGGGGTCTGCATCCTCCAGGCCAGTGAGGTCCCAAGATCCCTCTCGCGTCCTCTGCAACAACAAACTCCCTCTCCCCTCCCCTCCTTAAACCAGTAACACCCAGGGAAACTGAGTCCCACCCCCTCTGCATGCAAACCATTGGAAAAAACAAGACAATCCCCCCACTTCGTCACACATTTTATCCGCCCAACAGTTTGGTGTGGTGGGGACGGGGCTGTGGGAGCTCCCAGAACCTGGGGTGGCCACTACCTCTTACCCCAGCCCAACTCTCAGAGATCAGGGGGGCAGGGCAGCTGGGAGCCCGCAGGGGACCCACGCGCTGGGCCAGCGCCAGGCAGGGCAGGTCACAGAGCCAGGACGACAAATGGCCGGATTTGATTTGAATGAGCACTGCCCAGCCCCCGGCTGAGATCGGGGCCCCGTTGTGCGAGGTGATGCCCAGACAGTCCCCCACACATGCTCCCTCCTCTTGGGGAGCCGAGGCCGAGCGTGCCCGGGGCTGGGGGCTGGGGGCTGCGGTCTCGGGCTCATGGGACGACCCACCTGCGGCTGTGGGGGCTGAACCCTCAGGAATTCGCCCGCAGCGACTCGCCCGGGTCCCCAGGGAGGCCGCGACAGAGGCAGGTGTTGACTGGTGTCTCCTGGGCCCCAGCCCAGCCCCTGCCCCATCCCCCTGTGCCGGGCAGCCCGGCTGGGACACCCTGGCAGAGCCGTGCTCTTGTGCAGAGCCAGGATCAGCTCCCCCCGGTGATGGCTGCCCGAGCTGCCCCCACCGCTCTCTGCCCGCCACGGGGCTGGCACGGCCGCGCCCGGCTGGATGGGGCTCGCTGCAGGGTCCCTCCAGGCCCGGAGCTGGTGCTAATCGCTGGCTGGACCCCGGGGTGTCCTGCCTGGGGAAGGGAGCCCCAGAGACGCCGGCCCTGCAGGGACCCTGGCTGGACCTGGCGCTGGCTTCCCCTCCCGCAACCTCACCGGGACGGGTGCGAGCAGCCCCTGCGCTGACGACGGCGCTTTTAAAAACACCGACAAATCCTCACCGCGCCAGGGTGTCAACGCGGCGTCTGCACAAGTGAGAGACGGAGCAGATGCCGGCGAGTTTCCCACAATGCAGCTCTGCCGGTGCCCCTCACTCCCGACCCGCAGCCCCCTGCTAGCCCAGCCCTGGGCTCCCCACCCCCAGCTCTGCCGGTGCCCCTCACTCCCGACCCGCAGCCCCTGCTAGCCCAGCCCTGGGCTCCCCCCAGCTCTGCCGGTGCCCCTCACTCCCGACCCGCAGGCCCTGGCTAAGCTCTGGGCTTCTCAGGCCACTGAAATCTTCATAGAAACCAGGGTGTGTGGAAAATCTGAACTCTGGACTCCTGGGTTCTCTCCCCAGCTCGGGAAGGGTTTAGTGGTTAGAGCACAGGTGGGCTGGGAGCCAGGACTCCTGGGTTCTATTCCTCCACTTTCCCAGCGACGGCCTCCTGGGAATGCTAACGTCACCCCCTCGTGCCTCAGTTTACCCCTCTGTAAAATGACACCAGCGATGAGCTCCCTTATACCCCTGGAGCGTGGCCTCCCAGCTGCCCACAGGGGTTTATCCCTGACCTCGGCTCCCCCCAGAAAGAGACTGATCTTTGCCAGAGCTGCCACACCGCCCCCCCTTCCCCCAGCACCCGGTTCCCCACACATGCTGGGCCTGCCGTGCAAGATGGGAGCTGAGTCCCGAGGCACCAGGGTTCGCAGCCAGGCGGGGGGGGG